>NW_011967135.1:419629-474340 GCF_000949405.1 Vollenhovia emeryi
TAGATATCTTTCAAACGAGCTTTGAAATGTCTTTATTAATGTCTTTATTAATTAACGAATACTATACGGCACTCCCGAACGCGATGGGTACCTTTGGTTGTCCCGTCTTTAGGGTCTGTACTCTCTAAAAATTAATCAGTGCATCATTACTGTAAATCAGCGAATATTCATTGTTTTCAGTAATAAACCACTGAGTGATTTTTAGAGAGTAACCCTTCAGGGTACTTAAGCCCCTCCACCACGACAAGGTAGTACCCGAGGAGGGGATTATCAACAAGAAACTGTGCAATTACATATGTGTATATATATGAAAAATGAATATTGAATGAACATAAATTAGTGTTGCTATTTAATGCACGACGTGAGAGAGATTCATCCCATCGAAAGATTAATTCGCACTCTCGATCTTGGGACAGAATCAATTTTCTCGGAATTTATCAATAATGCCTCATAAACTAATAATCCGAGATGAGCCATTCTTATCTCGTTAGAAGCGCTGAAATCTTAGCTTTCCAACGAGACCAAGATCATCTCGCTACGATTTTTCTGTGCGACGATTTTGACGATTATATCGGCTCGCGATCTCGATCTCGGAAGAAAATCAATTCTATTTTCAGAAATATTAAACGATAACTCATAAACTAATAATTCGAGATGAGCCATTCTTATCTCGTTAGAAGCGCTGAAATCTTAGCTTTCCAACGAGACCAGGATCATCTTCCTACGATTTTTCCGTGCGGAGTTATTGACGATTATATCGACTCGCGATCTTAATCCTCATTCAGAAGCAGCAGACGGCGCGTATATGCGGCGTCTCGCGCGGCGTCTAGCGCGCGTCTCGCGCTACGATGTTTACTACCGAACACGTGTGCCTCGTATGTTTTTATGCCAGTTTTTTGGGGACGTAGTAAGCTCGCGTACTACTAGCGTAAAACTCGCGCGGCCTTGTCAAATGAATGGTGCGCGCGCGCCCGATTTTTAAACCGCTATAACTCAGCGAAAAATCGACGTAGCGACACGAACCAAAAACCAATCTTCTTCGTTTCGCATCCCGCAGATGTCTACTTTGAATATGTATGCCCTTATCATAAAACTTACACACGACAATGGAATAAAAAATAAAATTCTGAAATATAAATTATACGTATAACTGCTAAATATAAAAATTAGCTGACAAACTATATTAGACTGTATAGCAAGATTACCCAATAAAATTGTAATATTGAATATAGAATAAAGGCTAATGTAACGCCAATGTTATACGTATCAATAATTGCACGGCATTGCATTTATATTATTTCCTAATACTACGCCAATACTTTGTGCTATTCAGGCTTTATCGATACTTTATATTATAATTCAACTACAGATTTAATATTTTTATTTTCATTGCAAGAAAGTAATTGCAAAGTAACGATTCGTTACTTTTTGAGTAACTGTAACGCGTTACATTTCAGAATTAGTAACTTGTAACTGTAACTAGTTACATTTTTATCGAAAAAACTGTAACTGTAACTAGATACTTTTATAAAGTAACTTTCCAACCCTGGTATTCGATAACGCCAAGTGTCGCGTGCAAACTTAGCATCGCAGATACCATCGATTTATTGCCTACGTTCGTTCCGCGCGAACATCGATGAAACTTGAAAAGCTAAAACTATCAGACTTTGATGCCCGACGCAAGGTATCAACTAGAGACAAAAGCGTGCGCGGCGTGCGCCGTGTGTTCGCGTAAAGGAAATTGACAGTAATACCTAATATTGCGTTCCAACTGCCGTGAGATGGATTCGGAGGCGTCCTCGTGTGCGTTCTCACACGCGCGAGAAACAGAGAGGGGGGGGGGGGAGAGGGCGGAGGGTGGTTCTCTACGTCGATCGTAGCTGCTCGAGGGTAAGAAAAGGGACTTGGTGCTGCACCAGGTCGCTGGAACATGCACGAGCGAACGGCGGAGGTGGCGCGTTGGCAACTGGCCAGCTCGAGTATCTCTCATGTGTTTGGCAGAATTTGTCGTTCTTGGATCACCCTCACCGCCACCCCTCTCCCCCACCGTTACCCCGTCGCACAACGTGTCCTCCCTACGCTACCCTCTGCCTCAGTCTAGACACTCGGCGTGTCCGGGTACGTATGTTTGGTTACGCGAAATGCTCTCGTGCATCTCAAGTCGAATGTTTGATGGCGCTCTTCTGTTTAAACACGGACCTAGACACCACGGCTGAGCGGCGTCTACGAATCTGCATACATTCGCCCGCGGCGCCCACGTGCTTACTCCTCGGATACGCCAAGCTGCCCTTGCGCGCGGGCGCGCGCGCGCGCGCGTTTCACGTTGAATTACATCAAAGAACTCCGTCTCCGGTTTTACGCGAGAGCCCGAGATGCGATTCGGCTTTTCAAAGACCCAGGCCAGTCGGCATGTCACGGGGGTGAAGTTTACGCGCGACGGCGTTCTATGTGATTACGTCGTGTGAATCGGCGGATCGTTTTGAAGCGATATGAATCGAATAGAGGGTCAATCTAATTAGACCCGGAGAACGGAGGGAGACGAGGAGAAGGGTGTAAAGTTAATATCAAGGATACGCGTGTTACGTTTAAAATGGAGATTAGACGAAACGTGGGCAATTCAATCCGCTCGTTCACGCCGGGGGTTTAAGAATACTTGCTGGGAACCATTCGATGTGACAAATCGAGCGGCACTGCTTCTCAATTACGCCACGTCTGAAAATTCTTGGATCGCGTTACTTCTACCATCCTCGCCCCGGCGCTATTCCCCGAGCTTTGCTCCCGCGAAAGCTCGACCGGTTCGCGCTCGCATAATTTTCCCCCGAGAACTCCCGATGGTAGAATTTCACCGAGTCGCGCGCTCCGTGGGTTATTAAGTTCGACGGTATCGAATTTACCGCTGGCGCGGCCCGCGCCTAAAGGCTCTCGCGCCAGAGGAGGGATAATAAATTATCGCATAATGTTTCCGCGCGAGGTGCCGTTTTAAGAAAGTTCTGCCAAGTCGGCGCAATAGAAAAACATCGTAAATTCATATCGATTTCGAGAGACATCGTCATCGTGCGCGTAGACGACAATAGCTGCCTCGACGACGTCGTCGTCGTCGACGACGACTACCACGACTATCTCAACGACGGCGAAGGCGAAGGCGAAGGCGAAGACGACGACACGACGACGACGGCGACGACCGTCTATAAATATTCTCTCGAGCAGTTGGCGTTTTGTACCCGTGCTGTGCGATCGCGGAAAAATCCGGGTATAATGCACCCCCCTCGGCTCGGCGCGTTTCTCTTCTCGCGCGATGACAGATTTCCGCGTTGCAGCGACGGATTTACAACGGGGACCATTTTTAACCTTTCTGTCTCGCAGTTTTTTTCTCCCCGTCGCAGTTTTCGGCCGTGTGCCCTCCTATGCCCGAGTTTCCGCCGTAATTCAATTTGTCACGCAGACGGAAGTTTTGATAACATCCTTCCGCTTGATTTGTACGTTTCACAAAATGAAAAAATAAACTCGCCGGCCGTCCCGGCACAATAGTCCTCGTCGATCGATTTTTGTTACTCGATTTGGCGTCCGCTCGCCCGTTTTTCCGTGCCAGTAACCGAATTGTAACCTCGATTTTAACGAACCCCCTTTCCCTCGGTGCTCGCTACTAAAATAATATCAGCGGCACCATCTAACATAAATACGATATATGTACATTTATTTTTCTTGCCTGTTGCAAGGTATTTAATATCCACGTGGCCACGATCGCGACTGCAGTAATAACAACTGGCAATAACGCAATTGTATGTACTGGAAAACGGTTTATTGAAAATTGCCGTAACACCCCTTTGCCGCTTAAAAATTCGATAACCGTTTGCACATAGTTATTCGACTTATTTCGCGGCACGCGGGGAACATCGTAAATATCGCTAAAAGGATTCATCCCCGTAATCCGCCGGCAAAAGTTCAACGCTGATCAATAATACGGGATTATCTGTTCCGTGCGAACAGAGCACGGCCGACGGTACAGGAGCGCAGTCACACGTCCGAACGTTTAATTGCCGCTAAACGCCGGGCAGGGTTTAATGAATGAGCGAGTCCAACGTTTTTAAATTATGCGCGCGACGGAGGTTGAACGCAAAGAAACGAAGAATAGAGGGTCGAGAGAGACAGAGAGAGAAAGAGACGCTGAGCGACCGTCGCGTCGCATTTGCCAGGTCGATCAACAAATCACCACCGTTTATACAAGGGGCGAAGAATCCTCACCCTCGGCCGGCGGGCGGCAGCCCTCGGGTCCGCCGGAAACTTTTTCGATATCCCACGCCATTCTGTACCCGCCGGATCAACGGGACGGGCGCGCGAGTACGGGCGGCACCATCTGTTACGCACGATACGTCTTTGCGGCTTCGTACACGGCTCTACGTGCATCGCGATGCGCCGCGCCGTGTCAATACGCGCCAGATGAATATTGGCCGGCGTTTTGCAGACCCCGTTCGAAAGTTAGTCCCGCAGCGTGCTGCGTATCCGCGCAATCCGGTTTATTTGCGGATCGTGTTTATTCGCGTCTCTACGATTAATTGGCCGTTGGGAGCTTTAAAGTCGTCGCGCGATTCAGAGGTGAAATTTTACCTCGTCGCGGCGATACTGCAAGTAATTTAATGATAGACGGCTAATTACGTTAAAAGCCGCCGTCAATCCTCGACGTGGAGCGCAACAATTTCTGGTAGACTGTAATACGTTTCCTCCCTTTCTCGCGTTCCGCCTCCGCTCGACGGCGTCGGGTGTCGCCGAGCGTCGAGTCCGCGGGTGAAATTTTCAGATACATAATTGCCATCGAATTTTCCCCGCGTTTCGTCACTTCCGCCCGCGCCCACGCATGCATCCGCGTCTCGCCGCAATGGAAAGCGAATACAATAACGCGACTTTACGACGGCGCGGCAACGAGCGTGCGCGCGTACGCGCGGACACTTTGCCGCATTCAGATTGGAATTTCAGCCGCCGCCTGGCCCCCGCGCGACGCGAATCTCGCGCGCATCGCCACCTCCGCTCGTAAATGTCGCGGCGAGAACGTAAAGCAAAGTCTCGCGGAAGTGGAGTAGATCGCGTGAACACCGTCTGAATTTTTCATCCTATCCAGCCGTTTTCGCCGACTTCATAAAACGGAGCGGGGCGATAAAACAACCGCGGGGCAAAATTTGGAGCGAGGGATCACCGTACGTACTTGTCCGTGCGCGAGGATGACGTTAACTTCTTTTTCCCACGAATAAAGCGCGTTATTTCTCTACGAGTATTGCCCGAGTTCACGATTCGTCTTGCTGCTCCTCGCGTCGTGCACCAACACATTCCGTGGCTCTTACCGGGTCGTAAATGCAAAGGAGGCATCGGGGGAGGACGTGGCGGAATCGCCGGCGGAATTTGGCGAAAAACAGCCGATCCGATGCGCGCCTCTGGATCACCGGCGCGGCGAAAGAGAGCACGTGCGCTCGAGCACCTTGAAGGGAGGGTGCATCTACGGCGTACCGGAGATAACTCTCGAGACGTGCGCGGATGTGGATCAATTGGGTGCTCCTCTCGTCGAATATCTCAAACGACACAACGCGAAAGCGGGTGGTATCCGCGGCAAAGGACACGTAAAATGAAATCTTATGAAAACGGGCCCGCGACCTGACGGCGCGCAATCTCAAATCTTTCTCCACTTGACGTCGCTCTTTCGCGAGCGTAACAAAATACTCCGAGACTTCATTGTCAAATTCACTCGACGATCTCCGAGATCCTAGCGCGTGGATGCGCGTGGATTCGCGTGGAATAGAAGGATGTTTTTTTTGCCGCTTTATCTCCGACAGTTTCTTCATTGCATCCGCAATTTATTCCGTCGCGCAAGAAGCGCCAACTCTCACGAGGGTCCCGCCCGGTCAACTCGTGCTAAAAGATGCAACCCGAGATCCTATCGATCGCAACAGCGACCCTTGTTTGTTGCGAGTTCACGCGTGCCGAAACACTATCGAAACCCTATCGCGCAGTCAACGGCATACGTTCCAGGGACATTATTTTCAATGTTAAAGCGCGGTTGCGTGCGAACGCGTTGTTACGCGAATACTCGAACAGTATTGGAGAACACGATACTCGGTTGAATCGACTGCTCTCGTAACTTGGCCGAGGGATCGCGTGCAAATTCGGCCGACTTGAGTAATTCCCCTCCCCCCCCCCGTTTTTTGAAAACCATCTTCACTTCTCGCGACGGAATCCGAGGTCTCGGGTCCCAAGAAAATGTACGCGTTCATCATACTCGTACTTTCGGAATCCCGAGGAGACGCGCCGTAACTCGGCTACCGCCTGATCGCTTTCAACCACTTTGGAAGCTAAGAACGCTCGCTTGTTTGGGCGCTATCGAGAAAATGCGCTCGCAGGATTACAGGAAATAATTCGTAATGCGAATGCGCGAGCGTCCGCATCGGGTTTCTTGTCGAGCCATTTAAACATTTCGAATGGCACGGCGCAGCGGCACGGATGACTATATACGTGCCCGCGTGCTCTCGAGGCGGTACGTGGCAATTCCCAGAGAGAGCGTAATCCCGAATGTTCGACGGTTCTCCGATTCGCACGATCGCGCAATTTGGTCTCGCGAAATGCGCCACGTGTACGGGTGGGTCCGTACATTTGTACAGAACGCACACGCGGGGCATCGAGAGAAAGAGAGAGCATTGTGTGCGCGCGCGTGTGTGCGCGCGTATCGCCGTCTTTATCGCCCGCATAAATTCAAGGTCCTCCCAATTTCAATTCTTCCGAGATGTACACCTTTGTCCGATACGAGCGCGAATCTCTTCGCGTAGACAATGGACCGCCTTGGACCGTCAGCTGATTTACACGCCCGATCGCACGCTCCGATAGCCGTTTCAGAGCTAACAGCCAGTCTGCTATAATATCTATAAAAGTCTCCGAAGGCTTTGAGGGCGGACGCGAACTTGATAAAGGTCGTCGAGAAGAAAAATAGGTATAAATAATCGTTAGCGACCTTGCGCGATATTGGCTCGAAGAAAAGTTCTTTGTGCGAGCGATGTTACGCTAAACTCGGCGTATCTGTATACAAGCGCGCAGAGGCGTTTTAATGTTGCGCGTGGTTGCACGGTTTCTGTCGCGGAATTCAATTTCCGCTTTTCCGCGCGTCATTTGGTTATAACCGCGCGCGCATCCGCGGCACAAAGTTCGTCTTGTCTTTTAACGCAAAGCGACGGAGCTAATTCCAAATTCCGCGAGCTGCTGCACAGCAGACGGCTCTATAGGAATTTTAATAAATCCCCTCCTTCCCCCCCCCCCCTAGGGCGCATATATGCACACGCACGCTCTACTCGCGCGGTGATTCTCGCTCTGAAGATCGTCGTGGAGCGAAACGGTGTTATGTGCCGGAGATATGCGGGATAATTACACCGATCTCTCTGCATGTAACTGCGGTTATACCTTACCCTGAGGAAATATTTAATACGGTCTACGTTCAATGCCGTAAGCCCCCATCGTCTCGTTTCATTATTAAGCTCTATTACTTAATTATTAAATTCTCTTAATTTTCGCGCACGACCGTTCGCGGAGATATCAACGATGAAGCCCGAGAATTAATCTCGTTGGAGACTCGCCCTTGAAAAAAGGATCAAACAAGCGCGTCTACGTTATGTTACCCATCCTTACGTCCCAATCTGCGCCATCTAATCCAAATGCAAAGGGCCGGACGGAAGGACAGATAGTCAAGCTAGCTTCGGCGTTGGTGGACAGTGTCCTGAGGGATAAGCCGGGAGTGGCTGGTGCCGCTAACCACGTTCGATAAGCGGTCAGGTCAGAACCCACGAATCCTCTTCCTTCTCCCTTGACCTCTCGCGCTTTCGTATTCTACCATCTCTACGCGGTTACCTTCTCCTATCTGGAAAGCTGGAACTTGGCCGGACTGAATCGAAGGAAGCCGTTACGTAGTCGTGCTCTCCCGACACATCTGACGTACGAAAAGCTTGATCGTTTCAAATCTTTCGAGCGTATCGCGTTCTAAAATCAAATGGTACAACGTGTGTGTGACGATTGATGTTTTCGATATTTATTTACTTAGCTTTAAAAGTCCTCTATCGGAGCGACTCTTATATATCTTTGGTAATCGTGTCATCAGTAACCGTATAAGCAACACCTGTTATACCGATTGCTATACGTTTCGCAGTTTTCTCGCGCTTTCTGCACACGTACGTATCGCCACGTGCAGGCGGTCACTCGTCTATCTCGCAAAGCCGCACGTTACGTCACGAGACGTCGCCGGCGACAAATGGGATTCGTGCCGCGCCATTGACTGCGTCCGACGCACGGACAGATTAGTGTTAATGTGTTTTGTTGTCCCCCTTCGCGAGTCGTCTGCCGTGGAGCCGTCCGGATATCGAGGAGATCCTGCGGCACAGGAGCACATCCCCGAACGACCTCGAGCGCCGGTAGATTCTGGTGATCCCAGTGCCGAGGAATTACGCGGACCGGGGATTTCGCGGTGAACGTTGTTCCAACGGCTTCCGAAATCTTATCTTCACGAGAGTAACGCGCTATCTGGGATAAGTCCGAGCTTGCCATAGCGCACGCGTGTTGTTCCGCGAGAGGGTCAGCTTCTCGGAAGAAAAATCGCGGAGCTGCAACGGTTATCCGCGCTCGCGGAAACTCCCCTCGTTGCGGAATCGTTGCATTATTATACTCGGCCTTTCGATTTTCTCTTACTTCCGTTCCGCCACTTTTCTCTCGCGGTATTAAGGGAGAAAGACGCCAATGCCAGCCCAGCGGTTTTCGAGTCGGAGACAGAGAGAGAGTCGCCGATACAGTACTCTCGTTTCCGTCTGCTACCCTCTCATCTGGGGACTTTATAACAAGATAGAAGGCAGCGATAAAGTAATTTATCCGGGGAGCGAGCTAAGTGAGGCACGAATGTCTCCACTGTATACACCGGTGGTCGTGCTCGTGCAAAGGTAGCATTCGCCGACGAGAATTTTCATTCAACTTTTCGTTTCTTTGAGTGCCCGCGCCACCGCCGATATCTAATTTTTCTTCTCTCCTTTGAGTAAGGTACGAATTTCTGTTTTCCACCTTACCCCCGTCGCAATTCGATCGATGAAAACGCTTTAACACCGACGATGGTGCATGCCACTCCGCGATAATAAAACCGCGCGGGTGCGCCAAGTGAAAGAGTCCAATTGCAGCTCTCGATACACAAATCGCAACGCTAGCATGCTCGACTGCGCGGTCATTTCTCTCTTTTCTTTTTTCTCCCCCCCCCCTCTCTCTTTTCTTTCTATGGAAGTAATCTCTCGAGCGTATTTTCCTCTCTCTGTCCTCGCTGGCTAATCTAACCGCTGTTAAACGCGACCGAGCAAACGAAAGGAAGATAAGACAGAGTACGAGCGCGACGCATGAGTCCTCGCTCGAGTCTTCGCCGCGAGACTACAGATTGCTCGGCAGATATCAGCGTACCTCAACATCCCGGTTTTTCCCCCTCGTCCCTAACATACGATTTCCTTCCTTTTGAAGGCACCGCGCTGACTACCACCATCGCGCGAGTCTTCCCTCTCGCGCCTTGTTCTCTTCGCGCCGTCTTCGCAACCCACGGGAATTCCATAACGAGGCGCGATATATATACACGAATGACATAATACAACAGCGCGGATGCGAATCTCGAATTTTTCCTCTGAATTTACAAAGAACGACAAGCGGGAGTTAATCTTACGCGAAGCGGAAGGAGGCGAGCTACGCCGCGTTATCTCGCTCTCTATCTCCCTCCCTCCCTCCCCTTCTCCCTCTTTCTCTCTCGTTCTTCTCTCGGAAATGTCTCGATGTGAAAAGGAACCACCGAGACAAGACACCGCTCGGTTTACGTGGGCGATAATTTCTGCGCTCGGTATACCAAGTATCTCCAGACCCGCGTCTGTACGCCGCACGCGCTCGAGACTCCGATTTGCGAATTAATTTATTAATAGCATACATTACTTATCAGCGGAAAGGAAGATACAAGCAGGAAATTTAAGTTCATACTCTACAAAGAATCCAAACCGTCACGGTTCTTGAGCTCGCGAGCGGGAATTGCGTTTAAATAAAACATTTTATAAAGGCCGGAGCAGTGTTATGGTTTTCCGACTCCCTCGTGGGGAAATAAGGGATAAAGACTCGGCCTCGGACGTGTGGCGGAGCGAGGCTCTCAGGAGTCGGAAGGATGCGATGGTTTTCGATGGCATTTTGAATCACGGGTCCCCGAGTAAACAATTACCGTCGTCCAAACTCAATCGTTGCGTACGGTTGCGAGTGTAAAAAAGAAAATAAATACTAATTCTCATAAGCACTGCCGTTCATATGGGGACAAAAAGTCTAAATGTTAATCCTGCCTCAGGAGGTATAAATGTTTGCAGCGGATATACATGCAAATATATTGTATTATTTCTACGGCTGTGGACGAGAAAACAGAGAACAGGACGTCATTAACTATCCCGAGGGACTTGATTTTATACGAGCAACTGCATAAAATGTGCAATGGAAGCTTTGCATGCGATAACACGGCCCCGAGCCAAATGTAACAAAATATAGTTAAATAATGCCACGACTGAAAAGCATGTCGTTACAATGGCAATAATTTCAATAGTGAAAATGGAGAGGGACAAACAATTCGGGGGATTAAGCATATTCGCGACACGACAAAGCTTCTCATTATGGGGGGAGAAAAAGAACACATTTTCCCGAATAATGAAAATAATCGATGAAATGAAACGAAACGAAATTTTTCCTCGGCGCGTCGACAGGACACGTCTCTTGCGACCAGAGCACGGGCGAAAGTGTATTTGGATGTAACCGTGCGCGCTTCCAACCGATTACACGAATTTCCGATTATCCGTTGTACGCTATTAGGAAAGTTCGTACTTCCATATTCATCGACGGTCGCATCTGGAAATGGAAATTGGATTTCCTGCAAAAACCGTTATCGTATTGCTTTTGATCAAAGAACACTCGTATGATACCAGTCGACGTATGTATGTAGCGAATTAAATTCGACAAGTATATTTGCCAGTTATTTTTACGGATTGCTTCTTTAATCCAATTAAATTTCATTAATTGGACCGCACCGCAGTTGGAGCAAGGCTTTTTTTCGGCGTAACGATTTTTAACTATCAGTATTAAGGGGTGCAACGTCCATCCATTACGCATATTATAACCCATTAAGAAAGTGCACGCGTTTGCGTTCTCAGCGGCGTGGACAGATATTACGGCCAGCGTATATTAGAGAATATTTACGACCTGATCTAAAATGGCGCATCGTGCGCCGAACTCGATACATCTGTGTCGCATCTATTAGCTACGAGGGAAAATAACGAACCGCGGATATGTCACCTGGAGAGCTCTCTGGCGGTAATTCACGGTATAGATGGTAGATTATATGACGAGAAACAATACAGGCTAATATGAGCTTTGCAATATGCATTTCGAATCGCGATAACATCACGATACGAATCGCGCATCACGAAAAGTCGTGACAACAGCTTCAATATATAATGATCTTTTTGACAGAGAGAGAGAGAGAGAGAGAGAGAATCCTGTTTTACATTTCAATTTTATTCATTCATGCACTTAATAAATGCAGCTAGATAAATGAGCAACGTTAATTTGTAAAATTAAATCAACTTTCAAAAGCTACGTGTTTTTGATCTTTAATATATTCGCACACGAGGACGCTCGAATATCAAGAGGAAATACAGCCTGTGTAGGAAATACAGTTTCGTTGATTTGATAAATTTCGGAAATTGTTAAATGACATATTGTGTGTGGGGGAGGGGGCGAGGGGGAGGGGGGGCAGGAGGTCGACTGCTATCCGCTGCGTTACGCTTTTGTGTCCGTGGTTTATCGGCATTTCGTATATTACGCAGTCAAAACAACAAAATGCGAATAGCGCATTTTTATCTTGCCCCGAAAATCGTAACGGTATCGTATTTACCTGCGTCGGTGATATATTGTCATCGGCTACGCGCCAACAGCTGCGCTCTCTGCACGAGTCAACGGGGAAAGAACTCGAGTGATCGGCATGAAATATATCGCCATCGCCGAAACGGCGACATTATCCGAAATCGAGGATTCGGTGAATCCGCAAGTATGCGTGGGCGTGCGAGGATCTATTTACCCTAGCGGGAGGACGTAACCGCAATCCGGGCATAGACGAGGGAAACGCTTCGGGTCGGAGCGTAGTGACGAAGCGATGGCACTTTAGATGTGGAGTACGTTCAGAAGATGAAAAAAAAAAGAACAGAACCGAGAACGCCAATTTTTTAGGTCCGAGCGAGATGTAGGTAACCCAATAATTGAAAAACTAATTCATATACCGTTTCCCACCTGTCCTGCGCGCCGTTACTTTCGGGCGTACAACAGTTTCGTTAGGTGGAACGCGAGGGGTAAACCGCTGAGGGCATCGTGGTGTACAAATTCGCGGCATTACCGGAAATTACTAGGCATTTTTGGGCGCTAGTTTGGGCATTAGGCCTTGCTGGGGCATTAAAGATAAAATAAAACAATAAGATAAAGAGATGGCTATTGTTACGGATCCGTCCCTCTGTCGAGTTGTGATATTCAGTCCTCTTTATGTCTGGGACCATATGGAGACTCACTGATACTAACACAGATAGAAGGATGACTCTGAAGTCACTTGGTGCACTGATTTCACTGAGGAAGACCCGAAGAAGGGTCGAAACGTTTGTTTTCTTATTAAAGAGAAATTTTGATTTTAAATTGTGAGAACCGACTTCCGTACATTTTTGGCTCGCATTGGCACTTCCTTCTTTCTACAAGATAAAGAAATGCCCACTGGGCATTAGTAGCCATTGGTGCACTTTGGTCAGTGGTTTACCCCTTGGTGGAACCATAGTATAACTAGTAGGTCCACTCCGTCATTTATTTCTGCGCACCCGACATTGCCCTGGGCAGACCAATGAGAGAAAAGCTGTATGCGCGGTAGTGTGGCTTTGATGAGTACGTGTACACACACACGTCGCTGGATCCTGCCCGGGTGTACGGCGGAATACCACGTGATCGGGACCGCAAAGATCAAAGGGGCCACCATTGTCGTCAGCAAATTCACGCGTTTGAAATCGATAAACGATTTCTAATTAACAACGTCGGTGTTTTCTTGACCATACCTAGCATTTTTAATAATACAGAAAATTTATTGCGAAGAATATTACCTCAGCCAGGGTTTGAACCTGGACCACCCTACACTCTATATAGGCGGGTTTCTCACTAATTCGACTACTGAGGCACGTAGAAGAATATTCCGATTAGTTGATTTCTAATTACTTTTAAAAATGCTACACTTAGCATTCGATACAATGCCCCCCTGAAAAAAAAGTAGGAGGAAAGGAAGAGTACGATCCAGTTTGTTAATCTGGGACGCGCTTAGTTGCCGAGATATTTAATACTCCAACTCTTCATAACTCGCCTTCCGTCACCGAACATTTTGTACGGGTAAAAAGCCGGCGTCGTGTCGCTTTAATATAACGGCGTTTACTGCCACGCTGATGGTACAAAAGTTGCGCGGTGCGCCGGGGCCGCCGGGCCGGGCCGGGCCGGAGGAAGAAACGCGACGAGCTCACGTTCCGTTACATCCCGCGCTAATATAAGCGCCGTCTCGGTGGCGTAAGCTCCTCATACACCGAATGGCCGACGATTCTTCATCCCGTCCGAGAGCGCGAGTGACACTTAATTGCCAGTTTCTTCGACTTGCGCCCGGAGACCCCCACACGGTGGGGCCTCCTCGACGCCGTGCGGAACCACAGCGAATCGTGCGGGTATTCGCATGATGAACGACCGAGACTCGTCCTCTGACCACGCGAATTCCGCGGATTCGCAGAATTCTCCGGGCAGCCGCAAAATTTCACGTTTCACCGTAGACACTTGGGAAACGCGTTAATCATTGCCACCTGCCTCGTCCTCGACTCTCTCGGATGTAAGAGAGGCACGGAGAGGAAACAGGAGAGAGAGAAAAAGCAAGAAAGAGAGAGGAGAAGAGAGAGAGAGCTCCTCACGGAACTCGTTGTCCTCCAGCTGAATTCCGGAAGAGCGATCGGCTGTCACGATTACCGATCGTCTCGGGTCCGTCCGACGAACGTGGGAAAAAAATAAAAGGACGGAGGTACCTTCTCCGCGTGAAGAATGGTCGTCGTTTCGCGCCGAGTCTGAATCCCGTTAGCTTGTGGTCTTAACGGATGTCTGGCGGAGATACGTGCGGCCGCGGAAGCTGTGCGTTTCACCGTTTACCGAAACGTTTACACGGGACGGGCATTTAATCGTAAAAAAAAGAAAATTGATCCGGAAAATATTTGCCGATTACATCGATCGGCGGGAAATATAGAGATTATCTCGGAAGCGTCTTTCGAACTCGCTCTTAATCCTACCGCGGTTTTTTAAGATAAATTACATCCTCGGACGGCTACGGCTGGCGGAAAAAGGTGAAATTACAGAAAGAGAAGATTTTATATATCCCAGACTTAATACTTTTTCATAAAGTAATTCTTTTCATAACTAATTACCATGAATTCTGACCTTCTCTTGGGACGAGCACGATATGTCAGTGCGGCGAACCAGCGGTTCTCTGTACTTTTTCTCCCCGCCGCGTTAAATCTTGTCATCGGTGAAGAATCGTTCTTGATTGCACTTGCAGTGCCGACGACGCCGCGTCCGTTAGCGGATAGCCGCGACGGCGGGTGCGCGCGACTATCCCGCACATGCTGCTTAGTCGGAGCTTCCGCGTCATTTGACTACATTGAGCACATCGCGTAACGACTATTTTGCATCGGCTTAGCGCTGAAAGGATTAAGTTTATAACCGAGTTTGAGGATTACGAAGTTGCGATGCGGTCCGTTGATGCAGACGGTTCATTCATACTAGGGAGCTTTATCGTCGCTAATTGAGATCTCGATGGACTGCAACTCCGCGCTCGCTCGTTGGCATTGATAGATGATGGATACTTCACGTACGGTATCATACATCGAGGTCAATGTACCGATCTCAAGCGTCTCACGAGTATCGATTCGGTCGCGCGGGGGAAAAAAGCTAAATAGATCGCCCGAGCTCTCCATTGAGATTCTCCGAGAGAGACCAGATTGCAGATTCGTCAGTTGTCGGTGAAATGAAGGCCGGCGGAAATTTTATTTCGCGATCGACTCGCGACCGGGTCTCCCAGATTCTGAGAAATTTCTGGCGAGACGCGCCGATGCGAAAGGAATAAGCGAGGCGCGCGGATTAAATATTTCATCGACTTTAACGCGCGCGCGATGACACAGCCCGTCGCACAAAGCACGAGTTTATCTCACCCTCTACAGCGCGGGCATCGTTCCCGCGCCATTCGTCCGCGAACTTTTTCTATTCTTTCCTGGTCGCGTGCGGGTGAGAGGCGAACTCATCAGCTAATGGAAATGGCGATCGAACGTTGGAAACGATATCGATCAAAATATTCGACCGTTGCGAGGCGAGCGGGAAACTGGCCGCGACGGCGACGAAAAAAGAGAACGGCGCGGCGGGAGCGGCGGCGACGGCGACGGCGACGGCGACGTCGACGTCGACGGTGGCGGCGGTGAACGCGTGGAAAAACGCAACGCGGGAGCGAAAGGATCTGTCTTGTACTCGCAAAGGCGGAAAATAATGTAATTATAATTTACGAGACGCAAACAGCATAATAGGCAGACGCGCGTCGAACGGCGAATCGGCGGGGGAGGCAGAGACGGAGAGGCGAGAGACGACGAGACAAGTCGGGTGGAGTCATCGGGAAAGCAGCGACAAAGTGCGACGACGCGGTGCGAAAAGCCGATAAATCAGCCGACCTAGTCGGAATTAGTTACCGTTCCATTTTGTAGCAACGTTAAGTAAGTTGCCTTCCGCTCCGTTCTCCCGTTCGCTCCCCGTCTCTGCCTTCCTTCCGCATCTCTCTCTCAATCTCTCTCTCATTTCCTTACTCGTCCCCGGCACCCTTATCTCCTCGCTAGGGCGGCGGAGAAGCTCGTCCGTCCGCCTCCGTGTCTCGTTTCCTCCTTGTTTCTTCAACGGAGAATCCGACGTGTTCTACAGACTCGTCCCCGCACAAAACCACCGCGGTATATCCGCATCGCGACAATCTCGCAAAATTCCCCCGGTAAAGACCGCGCCGGTCGCTGCTTCCGGCGTGCGTCACGCCCGGCTTAACTGTCGTGTCTTATCGATGACATTAAATATCGTCGGAGAGCGCTGGAAGCCAGAATCGCCGCGCCGATTGTGTCTGCGCTGGACGCTGTCGATCGCACTTGCAACGAAATTCATTGTGGCCTCCGGGGGCGAGTTTTATCAACTTTCGTCACCCGCAAGATTCAAGGGTTTTTGATTATCGGTTTTGGCAAAGCTCGGAGAAAATTGAAAAAAGTTTTGCGCAAAGAGTCCGACGCTGTACGATAGATTTTTAAGGACATTGAAGTCCGGAAATTGACGTTGAAACATTCAACGATTTATTTTGCAACGATAAATGGACTCGCGAGTTAAATTTTCCTATTATTTGCGGCAGTTACAAAATATTTTTCTTCGTTCCGTCGTCAAAATAGAAATCGCGGTTTTGCGAAATTTCGTTACCTCGATTATTTGATTGAAATAGAAAAGTGCTAAAAAATGCACTCGGGCGGCAAAGATGGAGACGCCGTTAAATATGCGCGTGTTCCTAAACATTCTATTCTGTGGGACAAAATTAACGCCTGAACTATTGACCTTTGCCGAATAATAAAGTATGCTGAACTTGCGAGATTTCAAAGGTCACTTAACGCGCCTGCAAACGATAAACGAGCTGCTCGCTAGCCGGTAAAGTAGGTGATAACCTTTTTCTAGGCCACAGGCTACGCCTTTTTTATCTTCATCTATTCGTAGCAGCTATTCGCATCGCTCGAAAAAAAGAGATGCAAAAAAGGGAAAAAGCACGCATTAAAGAGCACTTAGTAACGCTTATGCAACGAAACGCCATTGTCTGGAAAGCTCTGCAATTAATCAATTATCTTACGTACGTGCGACATTAAAATAGCTGAAAGCTATTTTCAAAGAGGCTTATCCACGGCCGCTCTTTGTGAAAGAGAAAAAAGTACCATTTGGCATCGCGCGGCAAACTAATACGTCGCGAAAGATTGATCGGCAATATTTTTTTTCACGACCATAACTCAGGTTTATATTGAATATACGAACCTTGATATATTTTCTACGAGTGCGCTTGACGTTCTACGGACGCGAACTGAAAAATAGAAAGTTTCCGTAAATTTTTAGCGCTAGCGAAACGTTTTCAACGGATCTTGGATAATTTCATCTCTACACAATATCTGCGCTTATATATTTAGGTGCGGATCGCGCGATCGAAGAAAGTCATTTTTCACCGCGGGACCGTTCGCGCTTCGGAATGATTCCGGGAAGGTGTCGAAAAAGCCTGATTTAAAGTCTGAATTAAATTTCATGGCGGTGCGAGAGACTTTTTGCAGCCGATGGCAACTACCGCTGCGAGTACGCAGCGCGCGCGCGCGCGCGCGGCGGTTACGCCGAAATGCGCAAGAAAATATGAACGTTCATCATTGGAACGGAACCGGAAACCCATGCGGATATATCCCCGGTACGGATTCTGCTGAGTGAGGGGCGGATATGGGTGGGCAGAAGGGAGAGTTGCTTAAATCTGCGGAGTTAGGACAGGACTTACCGCCAAGACGCGGCTCGCAAATGGCGTTCAAATTAATTTCAACAAAGTTCGTAAATTATTAATACCCGCCGGGCCGGCACGGCGGCTGCTGACTCGCTTGTTCCCCGGCTAAATGCGCTGTTTAATTAGGAAATCCGCGATTGTGGTAAGACGGGGATTGTCAATGGTTTTACGTTACATTGCGGAGCGGCCGCGGAGCCTTTGCGCGCGCTGACCGCCTGCCACGCAGGTGGATCGCGCGACCCCGCAGCCGCCAGTGAAACGAGCTTAAAACTGCTCCGACGTGTTGCGTACACGCGCAATTACGCGACACGGCGCCCGGAACTTTGTGAGATCGTCGCCGTGGCGAGTAACGCGTCCCGCGACTTTTCTTTTTGCCCTCCGACTGCAGCGACTGCAGCGTGAAATTGCGTCGCTTTGGATTAAAACGTCAGTCGCGGGCATTTTGCGGATTATCGGGGGGCACGGCTGACTTCCAGACCGTGCGCACGTGCCGTCGTAACTTGTATGAAAGCTGCACGGGAATTGGAACAATATCATTTTCTCCCTCATACATAATATATGATAGTTTACATAAGCAACGATATTCGAAAAACTGTCGATTGCCAATCTCGCCGGAATAGCCGCGTCCGACAGCGCGATATCCCCGCCGGTATAGAAATTGATCGCCGTAAGTGAATTCGTTCCCCAAATATAACGGGGAGACGTAGCCCGGAATACTTGGTGACTCTAAGAATTTTGAGAGGACGGCTCATGAATGCAAATTAAAACGTTTGCCGCTTCTGCCGCGCATCTCTTCCCCGGTACCCCCAGTCTTTCCCGGCTGTTATTCGGTTCCCCTCGCGACGCTCCGAAGTCGATACTCGCGGCGAATCACTCTTGAATAAAAACGCCTCGTGTGTACCTGCGCGTATAAATAGCGTATGCGCGGGATATAAATTATTATCTTAAATCCCTTTGAAGCCGGCGATAAATCTGCAGATTAATTATTGAAAAGACAATTGTGCACGTTGCATAATTAATTTGCAGCAGCGCTGAGTTTCGCGTAATTAATGTATTTTTAATCGAATATCGTTAAACACGGTCAATATATTGCGCTTCGCGTCGTGAAGCCGTTGCATACCATTTTCACGACATTAGATGCCCGCAAAATCGTAATGTCCGCTTCTGCCTTCTTTATTTTTGCGGCGTGCGCATTCTCCTAAGTTTCCCGCAGATATATATATATATATATATCTATATATATAAGGCGCAACGCAATGCTCAACAATAAGAAAGCTTTAGACGGCAGTGGCCATTACGGCACGGCATAATGCACATTTCCAGTCCGACATTTTCAATAATATGCCGTTGGAGTGAAAATTATGCATTGACGGAACGACCAAGAAACGGCGGGGAAAATTAATGGAAGACGCAATTTTCTCAACAAGAGAAATAAATATGTTAATGTTGAGTTTGACACGCTGTTATTTGAGAAAAGCGTTTCTCCTCAAACACTCGGGCGATGTAGATTTAAATGTATTTCCTTAACATACGTCACGTACATTACCGTAGACGTAAGTCTCAAAGCGGAAATCGAGCTAAAAATGACGCTAAGAGAACGGATGAAAAGGGGAAGGGCTTGAACACAGCGCGAACGATATTTCCAATATTCTCCTGGCAACGCAAAAGTTGGAGATAAGTACGCTTCTGATACAAACACTCATACAACATTCATGACTGACGACGACGCGACGCATTGATACCTCGTGCCTTCCCAGTTTCAGCGCATCCAAAAGTCCTTGTATTATATGCCTCGATACCTTTCCCTCTCAAGCGTAACCGTTAAAAGCGCTGCGCCGGA
The DNA here is from genome assembly GCF_000949405.1 of Vollenhovia emeryi. NCBI lineage: Eukaryota > Metazoa > Arthropoda > Insecta > Hymenoptera > Formicidae > Vollenhovia > Vollenhovia emeryi. The sequence goes on from NW_011967135.1 coordinate 439,171, forward strand.
ACTGATAGAAATATCTTCTCTCGTTAACTCGAAGAACATCATATATATATATATATATATATATATAGCCTGATCTCCAATACATAAAGAATATATATATCTTTCAGTCCACGCGCGAAGGTCGTTAAGGTAACTGCCCGGGCGAGATATTGCGTTACTTTTTCCAAACTCGATAAAAGCCATTGTCGGCCTCGTGTCGACGGCTTTGAATCGCGAGGTCACGGCAACGGGTGACCCTGGCCAAATGACAGTTTTATCGAATTTCTTCGTATCCTGGATACGCGCATCGAAACGTGTGTATCGCGCGGTCAAACGATGAATTACGAGATAGCCCTGTACATACCTAACGATGCATTGCTGCATCCCTAAGCCAGCTTTTCGGCATCCCGATTACGCGCACCGTATAGCAATATTAATTACCGCCGGCCAGTTTCTAAACCGAGTCAATAGTAAGTTAACATTATGCGTGATGGCTCGTGCGAGCGATTATATTTAGGAAGGAATTACGCCCGATAATTGCCGCGGCATACGATTGTGACGATCAACATGTTTAGTTGTACATTATCTCAATTGGATAATTTTTCATCGTGATTGTTTTTTTTTATATATATAAAGCACAAAGCGTCTCGCGCTTGAGACGTAATTTTATATGTTTGAACGCGCAGCGGTGGTAACTTTGAATGTTACAATCATATTGCGGAACGCTAATGGTTTACGCACGGATAGACAGTGCAATGTTTACCGCGAGAGAGGGAACTCGCTCGGGAGAAACACGGAAAATATATTCACGAGAAAATATACAAGTACGCACGCTCACGCGTTCGTAACGCCGGGGTTGCCTAATGACGGCATTTCTTCGGAAGATTCATCTTGCGAAGCGTACCTCAGCGATTCTGGCGTTAAATTACGGAAAGATTAATAACTGTCGGGAAGATTAAAGCGTAGAGACTCGAAACGAATATGCGCTACAATCGCGGTACCGTTATACGCGGCAAAGCGGGTTAAGATATTTATCACATTAAATAATTTCATATCTTCCTCCTTGCGAGAGACTCGTTCAATCTTAACGCTATGCGAATGGTGCAGACACATAAAGACGGCGAGCTGTAAAAAGAAACGCGACAAGGCTGGAGACGTGAATGCCTTTTGTATTGCACTTTTAATTTATTTGGTAACAAATAGACGGCTCGTTGTAAAATTATTTGCCGTGGCTAACACAAACGAGAAGGCCTTCCTCCCTCTCTCTCTCTCTCTCTCTCTCTCTCTCCATATTCGCCACTGTACCGTCTGTTCCGCTCTACGCGAGCGGAATTTCAAAAATGCGTCATATATTTTAATTTGAAATATTTTCGCTAATACAACTAATAAATATGCGCCATGATTATTATCATACTTTTGTAGTCTTTGTGTGATTTTTATGCGACGCGTTCTCGCGATACAGCAGAGCTCATTTGCATATTATAGCGGGCGTCGATGCGCAAGCACTTGTAATTAAAACACGAAATATTCATAATTTAATTCGTACAACGTATCTTTCGGCACAAAAAGACGGGCTGGGGAGGGGGGCGGGGGAGTAGCAACGAAGGAAGCTGTCGCGTAATTTAATTGGCCTTTTTTCTTCCTTTGGCTGTGCGTCAATTAATTACTTTCGTTACATTCCTTTTTTATTCGTCGACTGTTGCCGCTCGTTAAGTCACCGTGCATCTCTTTGTTACAGCGTCGCTGTGCGACGTGGTTTACAACAGCGATACAACAAAAACGGGCGTAGTTATGTCACCTGGATACCCGAACCCATATCCACCCAGGACACAGTGTACATACGACTTTCAAGGAAGAGGAAAGGAACGGGTGCAGGTGGTATTCCAGGACTTGAATCTGTTTCATTCGCCAACTGATCCGAATGAGTAAGTTTATCATACTTTCTTCATTATATTAACAGAGAAAAATGAGTCGCCGGTAAATGACGAACACGTTGAGCCTATCTGCCAGCCTATCGTCTACTAATTTCTTCGACTTGTCCTCATCATATTAAACGCGTACTATTAACAGTAGTTTTGCCAGTAAACTATCAAAAATTTTATTTGTTTTCGCGAAGAGTGCAAACTCGCACGGTCGCGCGATCTATTTGGACGTGATGCATATGCCGTATTTGTACGGTACTGTATTTTCGCGAGTACACTCGACATCATTGCATTTAGTAGCAAGCGTAACGATACATACGATTGCACCTAGCGTCCTCGGCCCATTCTTCTACGACACAAAAGATGCTGCCAGGTACATTATATATTTGCACGCATGTGTAACAGACGTCGGCCGCTCTGCCTTCAAACTGCTGCATCGGATTACGATAAGTGCAGTCTCAAAATTTCATGACAAACGACTACGTCGTAAGCCGGCCGTGGGCGTGAGGCTGCGGTACTGCTTTACCTTATAATTTTACGTGTTATTGCTTCGTGCCGTTTGCTTTCGAAAATTGTGCCGTGTCAAAACTGTGTGAAGAAACCGTAGTTTCAATTTAGCAAGTGCGCAATAAAACTGTTGCCTCGGAGATTTGGAATTTTTCTGGCACGTTTACGCACACCGCGTTTCCCTTCCTTCCAGGTCAATACCCATTCGCCCAAATTCGCCCATTCGTATACGTAAAATTGCATTGTCACTTTACGAGCGCGCGAAATTTTATTTCAATTCGACAAAAGATTCTTATCTTCTGACCAAGCTTTCGCGAATATCTCCGAGATCCAGGCGGAGATCGACCGGGAGCGTTTCCCTCTAACGTAAAGATTGAAGGACCTGTCGTCATGGCCGAGGAGACAAATCAGCATAGGAAACCGCTGCGATACAACCACTGCGGGTTCCTCGACGATTGCACTCGCTGCGATCACTTATCCTCTCATTCATTTTCCACGTGACTGTTCTTAAACGCGATTTAATTAGGGTTTAAGTGCTACTTTCCCTGTTCCATAATTATCTGCCGTGCACTCCGCAATGCATCACAAGAGCGTCTCTATCTTTGAAACGGTAGTTGCGATTAAATAATCCGGCGGTTACGATCAGGCGTGAATAATACGATTGTCAATACGTATTGCTCTCCTCTTTACGATAATAGCTTTTTTTTTGTTCTTCTTCTACGGGATTTACGATAATAGCGCGAAACGGTAGAGTTTCCACACATCAGCACAATTGAAATGACACTTAATCTACGTATACACATGTACGTTTTCTAGAAAAATAATATTTAAAAAATGCAAACGTCAATATTATGACGTATCACATGTATATGTTGCAGGGTTGGAAATTAAAGTTACTTTATAAAAGTATCTTGTTACAGTCACAGTTTTTTTGCTAAAAATGTAACAAGTTACCAATTCTAAAAAGTAACGCGTTGCAGTTGCAGTTACTTTGCAGTTGCTTTCTTGCGATAAAAAATAAAAATATCAAATCTGCATTTGAATTGTAAAGCGTCGATAAAGGAGTTTATGCGCAAATGCAAGGCCTAATGCGATCCGTGGAGGTTTAAAATATACCTAAAGTAACTATTATATTAACGTAGCTATGTTAAATTAATTACTAGTTAAAAATGTAACTGAGTCACAGTTACAGACGAAGAGAAAGTAACGAAGTTAAGTTAGAGTTAGCAAAAAAAAGTAACTGTAACAAATAACGAGTTACTTCCCAGAGCTAATATGTTGTTTCACGAAGATACATGACGTTCGAGTGACGCAAGCGTCACTGCCTCGCGTTCATAAGACACACAGGGTGGACCCTTGGCACATGTACTCGTGATGTAGGAAACGTGAATGCATTCAAATTGTAAAGTGAGTCTATTCTTCCGAATAGAACGTGTCGGAGAGTACCCCGCGCCATCTGATTTTCCTGCCCAGTTTCCTTCCAATCATCCGAGTAGATTGGTCGAAATTTTCCTCCGAGCGTATGGTTGCGCATTCATGCAGTAACGCCACACAAATTTGCTCATGTACAAAATCACTGCACATGATCATACGCGTAAGCCTGCCTGCGCCCGGGCAAATAATATTCTTTATTGAGTATTGTATTGGTTCTCGGTTCTCTCTCGCTATGTCTTGCGAATTGTAAATTGGCTGGTTAAAAGCCATCCATTGTGGATTGTGCCCGCAGGACAATTGCGTAATTATGATACGGTAAACCACGGCACGTTGAGCTCAAATAGGAGGAGTATAATGGGAATGCTCAAACGCTAAATGCAGCAAGAGGTTACTTTTGTGCGAAAATGAGTTTAACGTAACTGTTCCTTTAAAGTCATATCATCCTGTCAAAAAAACAAGAAAAGTAAACGTGTTTACAATTCATAAAAGTTTTGTAATTATGTACTTGACGTAACTACGTTCAAAAACCATGCCGTTCTTAAAATTGCTTTCTTTGCTCGAAATGCATTTCTTGTCGAGTGTGTACTTTGCAACATTATCATGTTTACTTTGACCAGTCCGTCATCGGATTTGTTGTTAGATCAAATAAAAGTCTAATGTAGACTATCTTCAATATTATATTTCAAAATAAATTTAAATACATTTTAGAGAGAGAGAGAGAGAGAGAGAGAGAGAGCGAGAGAATTAAACCGAGAGAAATCAGCAGCTCCACTTGTATCGCACAGCGACTTTATCAACGGGATTTTCATTATTTTTCGAGAATTTTTCTGCAAAATAACACTCGCAACATATTTGCTGATAAATACAATGTAGCCTCCAAATGTATCCATTTAAATATTTGATATTTGGTCCAGCGCTCGCAAACATATAAAAATATTCGACCAATCTCCCCTTCGTACATCTGTACATTATTCCACTGCACACGTTGCAACTGTCGTAAGACGTTTCGCTTTGAAGAGATCCGCTCTCTTAACGAGCGAAAGTAATTATTTGACAAGTCTGTTACAACTGACTGCAATTATTTGGTATTTCCAACTCGACGGGCAGATTGCAACGCATAATTTCCGCAGTGGTCGACAGCGAGCTCTCGTGTCAAGAGTTTTTGAAACGAAAGTCCAGAGAACGTCAACTCGGTGTCGAGTTATCGTTCAAAGTTCGCTAGCGGCGTCGTAAGCACGGAATATAAAATTGGACAACGTGCAACGTGTTGCAGTACACGCTCCGGCGCGCGTACCGGGACAAATACATCTTGATTCCCGTTCCTTGTGTTCTAACGGGACGTGAAATCAGAAATGGAAATACGAGTCCCCCCGGTAGCGGAGCGTCTTTTGTTGCGGAAATGAAAAGTTTTTCCTATCGAATATTGTTTCGTGACGCGTAACGAAGGCTGCGCACGTCGAAGCTGCAAGCTGACACAACCGCGCAAACATTGTAGGACAGTTATCGTCCGACAAACGTTTAAACTGAATCATCAACATCGCGTGAGATGTGTTTACAATGAGAGTCGCTATTTTACTAAAAATCACCCGACGATCACAAAAGCCTGAAATCCATGCGCAAATACTATTTCTCTCTCTCTCTTTGACTCAAATTTCTATATTTCGTATTTCCTCTCTTCTCTCTTCGAAACTATTATGGATGAAATATTACATGACGAACCGATCGTGCAAGAGGCACAAGAGATACTTTATCTGCAATTATTGCAATTATTGAAATTACATGGAAATTGTTGGCTTTCCGCAATAATTATCGCGTTGGAAAGTATCAAATTTTGGTTGCACTGCACTGGACCGCGGATATGCGCCCGAAACGAATAAAATAATTAATGTTGCAAATATAATATGCGCACGCGGGCAAAACGTGATATCTGAAAGAAACTCGTTATAAATATATAATTTTTCATTGCAGCTGCGAGGGAGTCGATTCGTTAGTGGCGTTCGTGCACATAGACGGAAAGAAGGACAAAATAGACTCCTTCTGCGGGGACATACCGCCGCGGCCCATCATGAGCAACGGTCCGCGGCTCTCCTTGGAGTTTCAGGGACTAACGTCATCTCGCCACTCGAGGGGCTTCAAAGCGACGTACACCTTCATGGAAAGTAAGTAACACGATGGAGACGCGCGACGATACAAAGCAAATCCCGCGAGCGGCGAGTAGAAATGTCCCACTCGCGCGAGAAGACGCGCGTAGATTTACACGTCTATTGTCTGCCCGTAAACCGATCGGAAATGTTCCGGGGGCCAGATGGACGACGGGCATCATCGAGAATAACTTATCGACGTGGAACGTGTTCGCGGCGCAAGATCAGGCCGTGACGTACGATCTTATATATTCGCGGATGGGGCGCGGAGCCCGTATTCCGGGCTTTTCTCCCGCGGGCACCCATGTCCCGTCAAAATTTCAATTTCCGCCGAGCATTCTATCGCGATAGCAATGCGTCTCGCCGCGTTCCGCCGTTTATCACCCGCGGGTGAGCTCGGATTGTAGCGCACACGCATTGGGCGGGGGCATCCCGCTAGCGGAACAAATGGCTGGCCGAGTGTGTTCATCTTGCCGGGCGGGGGTGAAGGAGTGCATCGCGAGGCCGTGCGCCGCCGCGCCGGCCAAACTCGGAGAAACGGAGACAATCTGTCTGAGGAGAGAGACAAGTTTGTCGTCCCCCGTCAGTTAAAGGATGAATATCGCTCGATTATGCCGAGTATTTTATCGCTCCCGGGCTACCATCGGGCAGAGTCGAAAGTTGGCGCGTTATCGCATAATTGAAACGCGGCAAAATGGATCCTGACCTATTTTGCAACGGCGGAAAGAGATACGGCGGCGAAGTTCCGGCAAAGTCGCTCCGCGGCTCCGCATTATGAATGTTAACGGCAAGTTTGAGTTTAATTTTTACGAGCGGGACGTACCTACCCTCCCCACCCTTCCCCGTACCCCGTCTTTGAAACTTGGCGGCTGAATTATCGCCGTTGAGCGATGCGGGCACGTTTCTTCGGGGGCCCACATAAATAGACTTCGGAGGATCCTCCAAGGAGACGGGGTCGCTCTCGCAAATCGAAGTAGGCGATTCGACAATCGAACTGGAACGGACACCGAAAAGAGATTCGCAGTCGCGCTACTCGCCTCCCCTATACTCGCAGGAAACCAGACGCGGGTCTCACTCCCGAACTGTCACAAGCACAACGATGTTCTCGACGACGAATCGATATGACGCGTCTTAGAAAGGACCTGCCGCCGCGCCGCGCCGCGCGCCGGTCCTACAGGAATAACATTCTACGCGCTGACTAGGACATTTCCTTGGGGGAACGGGCTGATGTCATCTCGGACTGATATGTGCGTGTCAACCGAGTCGTGCGATACATTTTCCCCATGCGGCGTCCATATATATGTATACATCTTCGCTCACGCTTGAAACTCGTAATTATGACATCGTTACGAAGATAGAGGGAGACGTAGAGAGAGAGAAGTCGCAATAGACAAATTTCTCGCTCTTCGTCGCTATAATCGACGTCACGACAACAATGGCAGGCGGATAATCGCGAATTACGCCGTAACGACAAACACGCCGTTGCAAGCGCGAAGGACGCGAAATTTATGACGTCTACTCGGTGTAACCCGCCCTTCTTGCAATTAGTCCTGTCTTCCGCCGCGATGGTAAATTAGACTCCCCCCCTTTTCGGTCTAAAAAGCGGGTCCCGTCTCCCGGCGCGATAACGCGGGAATCTATTTTCCACGGCGTTTTCGATCGTCGATCGTGCCGTATTTCCTCGCCGCCGTCTGGGCCGCGCCACCGCGTCAACCCGTCGACGTTTTCTCGCGGAAAAGTTATCGCTACGTCGATTCGCGGTCGTTTAGTCGCGAGACGACGCGCGCCAAAGGACATCGACCGGAAGTTGCGGAATTCGGTCGAACGGTCCAAATATCGTCGACGGGAGCGACGTTGGCAGTTAGCGAGCGACATATTCCACGCGACGTGGCTGCCGAGAGAACTCGACTCGTCGGCTGACGGCGAGACGGTGACGGATTTACGAATCCATCGTCGACGCGCGAGACCAAGAAGTAGGACAGAGCTTTTGGAAAACAACGTCGCCGACGACGCCGACGCCGTCGCGCGCGCTTCGACATTCAACCGTATACAGGGTGTTATGTGTTACCCGCCTCACCTCTTATTTGCAGATAGAGCGGACTAGACTGAGTCGAAAAGTCCTCTACCATTTTGCAATTTTCGCAATAGTTAACGAGATATTAATTATTAAAAATCACTGTCTTAGCCCGGTCTACCGACCAATTCAAGCGCGCGGTTTGACGCGGCTGTCCCGCGATCGGCGTTGCTAGGCGCGAGCTTGAATTGGGTGGTAGGCCGGGCTAAGACAGCGATTTTTAATAATTAATAACTCGTTAACTATTGCGAAGATTGCAAAATGGTAGAGGACTTTTCGATTCAGTCTAGTCGGCTCTATCCGTAAATGAGAGGTGAGGGTATTGCATGACACCCTGTATATGTAGGTACGCGTCTCGTGTTTGTCTGACGCTTTGTACATATAGTACGTATCCATACGCGCCCGCGTCGCACCGCGCCGGTATCAAACGCACGAAACTTACGGCCGTATTAGCGGCAACGCTTTAATGTAACCTGGCGTGTTCCCGCTTTCGAACTCCGCCGGAGTTTCGGCGCAATATTTCCGAGCAACTCGGCAAAGTTGATACGGGCGCGTCGTACGTCGTATTGTTGCGTCAAGTCGCACAGCGAGAAACGCGCTCGCTCGGGTCCGGACTCGCCAACTTCGGTCATCTGTTAACCGCTTAACTTTTTAAGCGACGCTAAACCTACCATCGATGGTACGCGTGTATTTATAACAAGGCAAAGATTTTGGAAGAATCTTGCAATTTTATAAAACCAAATTTCAAATTGTTCACGAATAAAAAAGTGAAAATTATAAATACCAATTTCTTTTTTATCAGACTTCTGAATTGAGTGTTTTAAGTATGAAAATGTTCTTCTTTGCGGTCCGCAACTTATCCTGGTATTATTTTGTGCATAAAAGCGAAAATAAAAATTTTACAAGCGTAAAAGCTATATTTGAATGTGTCGTTGAAAAAGATGACTTTAGCGAGTTTCACACGGCTCTCTGGTTTAGGTCGCGCGATAGAATCGTTGAGAATGCGATCCTCGAAATACACGGATCGCAGAGGTCTCGCGACACGTCGGCTGTAAAATGGTGACGTGACACGTGGCGAGGTACGTGCAGGAAGTAAACCGGCCCTCGGGGGGAAAAAAAAGAGGAGTCGACGGACGACGCTTTAAATACCACCTTGATACAGGAGACCGTTTTGCATCTCGAGAGTTATTCCGCGCGAATAGTAGAACGAGGTGCCGGAATCGTTATCGTTGATTACAATTGCAAAGTTGGGAGGAGCCCGGCCGAGACAGGGCCAGGCCAGGAAGGAAGGAAGGAAGCGACCAAGGGAGCTCGGCGGCGGCCGAACGCTCTCGGATACGCGCGCTCGCTCGCTGCCGAACTGCGAGTCGGCGGGCGAATCTTTTGTAATGTAGATCGCAGGACGATTTTAACGACGGTTATACCCCTCGAAAGTGTGATAAACAGTCTGCATGCGCCCACGTAGATGCATACAACTGCGACGGCCCGAGGCGAGGTCCCCGTGCCCGCCCATGGCCGACTTCGGGACAGAGCGTCGCGATCTGGCGCAACATAAATTGCCAGCTCGTATATACTTGAACATTCTTCCACGGCCGGGTATTATAAAAGTTTTCGCGAAACTTTATCAATTTTACGGATACGCCACGTGTACTGGAAAAAAAAGAAATGAGAGCGCTCGTTTACCGTCCCTTTCTCTCTCTCTCTCTCTCTCTTTTTCTCTCTTACCCTCGGCTTGCCTTGATTGCTTCTACGTATATACGTGAGCGTGCACGCACGTTCTGTATCTTTATATAATTGTGTTCGAGTGCATCTTGCGCAAACGAGGTATTATCGGGTATAATGACGCTTTTGAAAACTGTTAAATTTTTCATTCTTTCTGATTTGAAAATATTGAAAGGTGACCAATGACGTATAACGTTACACAGAAAAAAAAAGAACACTCTTCTGTTGAAAATCTTGAAATGATACTACATTGCGTTAGAGGCAGAAAAACTTACTTGAATGGAAAGGAAAGAATATTTGATGGAAAATAACACGAGTGGTAAATGCTGAGCAAAATCATGTACACCAATGCCTACTGATGCCCAGTGCCCAAACTAATGCCCCAAAAATACCTAATAATGCCCACACTGAAAAAAGGATTACAGGAACTGTAATCCTACAGAAATTCTGGTAAATCCTAAAGGAATTCTGGTAAATCCTAAAGGAATTATCTGATTCGTCCATATTCAACCAGAAATTTTTTTCAGTGTATAAGAGTTGAACTGACACTTTTGCGTAGATGCCTTTACACGTAGTGATTATTTCAGTGTCGTTTTTGTTTCGGTTCGCAGCATTAAATTTGTATAAAGACACCCGTGCAAAACGGTGACAGCCTTCGAGTGCTCTTGGTTCGAGTTGCATTTGGTCTGGAGGGCAGAAGCTACTGTGGTACAGGACGGGGAAATTCTCTCGTCTCGGCAAACTTGAAAAATTGATACCGTAGGCCGTCTCGACTAGGCTTTATCGGAGTAACGGGCAACTAAACGTACCATTTTATTGGATCCTACGGTCCGGTACGCTGCGAATACCGAGCGGGTCCGAGGCGCTCTTGGTAGCCGTGCGTGAATCTCAATCGCGGGGCCGCCGTGGCGAAACAAAATAGATTTCCCGTCTAACTCGCCGGTTCGCTCGAGATTCGTTGGAGCGAACCGGCACACAATCCCGTGATACCAAAAGTTGGAGGCACAACGTTGTCCAACAACAAACATGGCGCGGGGATTGTTGATCCGTGTTTGCTCCTTCGGCGTGTAACAGCATGCGTAGTTATAACATCTGCAGCATCCGGCGCATAGTTATGCGGAGTACCTGGTCTAACGTCGTCGCCGCGAAATTCGGGGCTTCTTTTTTGCGCGCGCGCAAAACAGTCCACGGGCAGAAGTTTGCTTACGGATGTTTCGTTGCACGAGTTACTTACACAGGCGCTTACACGGGCGCGCAAAACATCGGCAATTAATAATCAGACTTGTAAATCAGTTGAAAATGTTGAGTGGACGTTTCTTTCGCGTGACAAATATGTATGAGCTGTAAAATTGGTAGCTCATTACAGTTAACTCGGCCAATTTGTCGTCGGTTTTGTCGCTGGCGTTCCCCGTCAAACTGCAACTCGAAACGTACGTCACGCTGTTCAAATAACATCCTGTAATTTCCGCAGAAATGTACAAAGCGTGGACAAACGGGCGACGTTCTCGTTACTTTAACCCCCACACCTCACGGTAATCGGGGGGACATTGCTTGTTGCGAACATGAAACAAGCGGCGCGGCGTGGCGCGCCTGGAAAAAAGAGCGTAGAGAGAGAGAGAGTCGGGTCATTTCAAAATGAAAACCCCTACGCTGAAACGCGAGACGCCGGCGATACAAGTAGAAAAAGCTCCGGCCATCGCGGCCACCGCGGCCATTGCTGGCCAAACGAAACAATATATGGGACTTTAATTCGGGACGTCATCGGTGGCCGTGTTAAGACCGCGCGCAACGAAAACAAAACAGCATTGATAATATATTCCCCCGGAGACTGATGGGGAGATAAATGACTGCGATCATTAAATTTGAATATTGAAATTGTGCGGATAATTCAACGTTAAATAGCGCTCGTTTTGCTAAATATTCAATCAGCATTAAAGAACCATCGCGCAACTATTTGCTCGCGGGGATTAATTCGATGATTCGCCGGTAATATAAATATCGGCGATCCACTATCGCATCGATCTCGGTAATTCGCAAGAACGTTTCGGGGAAGCCCATTTATTTATGCCCTCTATGCTGCTATGATACCATTTGGGAACTTAGTAATATTGATTTATTTACCCCATATCGTAATGCACTCACGGGGCAGTTTATATTTTCTGGCACGTTGTCGGTAATCATCGAAATAAAATCAGCCAATTCATAATTTCAACGGCGCGCTATGCAGTTACGCAGCTCGCATATCTGACAGAGTTCGCATCGCAGATGAATAACTGGCCGATTGAATTATCATACATTAAAATGTCTCGTTCAACCGCTCCTCTTGCCCGGTTCAAAACAAATTTAGGTGCTTTCGCAAATATTCTGCGGAAAACAGCGTTCCGGCCGAAAGAAACATTTATTGTATTGTCGCAGCTTCATGCAAGTAAGAACCTAATAAATCCTCTTTATCGATACGGGAAAAAGTTTCTCCCCCTTTTTTTTACACTTGTGACAGTCCCTTTGCCGTTTCTTTGCCGTTTAATCGAGCGATCTGTGTAATAAACTTTGCAAAAATCTCAATACAGTAATCTTATCGAGACACCCAATATTGAAAATTCTCAAAGTTAGAAAGACAGACAATGAGAAATGAAGTCGAAATTTCCCGAGGAATCTGCAGCCGGGAAAAAATGCACGGTGCTCGGGGCACCCAGTAAATCAAGCTTCTTGCTTATTAGAGGTACGCTTAACAAGTGAGTAATTGTTGCGCAACTTTCTTCGGGTCCTTTCTTAGCTCTCGAGTATACGCTATTCGTATAATAAAGTCGATGTAGAAAACAGGCACGCTCCTTTCCCAATAGCGGTCGCGGGATGGAAATTATCAACATTCCCATTGTCAACAGACGCAAATTTAATTTGCTCGATGGCGAAGAGAAAGAAATGATGAAGAAGAAGAAAGAATAACGCGATCTCAGTTTCCCTCGAAAGAGTCGAAGCAGAATTTCCGGGACGCTGGCTGGGACGGGTTCGGTAATCATCATTTTTGAATTTAGAGATACGTGACATATATTTCCACGCTCGATATCCGCGCGCTCTGCGACGTGCTGTTCCAGACGCCGCAAATGAATATCGGATCGCGGGCATGTCCGATCGAACGTAACACGCGTTATCCGGCGGTGCCCTTAACCGCGCGTTACCCGTCGCGAGCTATCGGGAAATGTCATAAAGCGAAGCGTGACCGTGTCGTAAATATCCGAATCTGACGTCGAAATTCAACGGGCGATCTCCACGGGAGACAAATTGTGCGACAACCGGAAACGCGACCCGCCGCATTAAGGAATTACATGCATAGGGCGCGCGCATCAGTCACTCGCATCGATTGCGCAGATATAGAATGCACGCTGCAAAAGTTGCGTAAGGACGTGGCCGAGTTTAACGGACGTATCGCGCGCGCGATACGCTCCGAAGGGGTGTACACGTAATTAGCTAATCGTTTGAATTTTCCCGGCGAAAACGTCTATTAGAATACTAATTTTCGCATATCCAAACAAACTGCATTTGGCGAATATCTGCGCGTATCGTCTGTCGCAATATACCGCACTGTATCCTAGTGAATGATAATTTCAACCGTAATCAGTTGGCACATCGGTAATAAGCAGCTGATTTAGCAACACTCCCGATTATTCCGCATTGCGTTAGTATGGGAGATATAATTCACAAATATTTGCACTATACCCAATCATCAGAGACGGTAAATTCTATTAAAAGCAGGTACCATAGCGCACGGACGTTGCGATCTGTTTGTCCCACTGCTAATTACATGCGCAGAGAGCATTTCATTCTCAATGAATCAGCGAAATTATGTCGCGTCCGAAACTTGCTGGTCCCGTCATTTTTTACCCATATATATTGTATATTGTTGATTAGATTGAGATTGCGAGTGTGGAATGTATTGATGTACACGTTGCAACGATGAATGATAAATCATTACGCGATTGTGCCAAACGTTTGTAAAGGCGACATTTGCTTTGTTATTTGTCGCGATTGTTGAAAGGCGTTTAATGTAGTTTTATCGAATTTTAATAAACGTGTCCGTCATAATTTCAGTGGGAAATTCTATCAAGCTCACTTAATCGAGACTGGCTAATGCACGACGCTGCTGGCTGCACGATGCGTTCTCGATGCATCTTCCAATTCCAACGGGAATATTTTTGCATGAATATTTTTCGCTATATACGCGATATTTTTCTACAATTCCCTTTTCAACAAACTCATAATTTAAGAGATGTATCTGCACTTTCCATCGCGGTGGCTGTACAATTTTCATTTTTCCACTTCTCTCTCTCTCTCTGTCTCTCTCGTCATACAAAAGCGGAATTAATTAATTTCCGTCCCGCGTTACGGAAAACCACCCTAATCGCCTAGATCGACGTCGCGACTTGCTGTATACCACAGACACAACGATGCGCCACTGAATTCCATGCTTAATTCGCCAGGCAAACATTCGGTCTACGCTGACATCATATACTCGTATCACGCTCGCCTGATTAAAATCTTGGCGAATACCGCGCTGCGAGTTGCCATTGTATCGCGTTACGTAAATCGAGGTATTACTTAGTTACGAGGGATACGAAAGGGGGGGGGGGTGGGGGAGGAGGAAGGACGCGCGGAAGAAAGACAAGGGAGATGGAGAGGAGGAGAGGGTCCTCAACGCGGAAACGTTGTACGCGGCGAATGGCACGCGGAAAAGAGAAAGAGCAAGCGACCGTTGTTTTCCGAGATACGTTAGCGCACCACCGGAGAAACCGGAAGTATTCGGGACAATGTACGCGGGCGCACATATCCAGAGCGCTCCTGAGTTTCGCTCGTACAGTAGCATTATGTCGGATGCTAAATGCTCGCGATATCTCGCGATGGTGTGGCGCGGCGGCGGCGGCGTCAAGGAGCGTCTCTTTACGACCTCGTAACAATAAAAATCACGGCGCGACGAACGCGTCGGAACATTAATTGCAGCCGAGTAATTCCTCCTGCGGAAATATTGCAAACTATATATCTATGCCTCGGTGGTCGAATTGGTGAGACGTATAGAGTGTATAGGGAGGTCCAGGTTCAAACCCTGGCTGAGGTAATATTTTTCGCAATAAAATTCTTTAATTAGAATTTGCCAGTGGTATCGATTATTCATTTCCTACGTTGGTTAATTACTTACTGGCGACAATAAGCCTTTATTCTTGTTATATATGTATGTTTAACAAACCAAAATGGAAAACTTATAGTCGACCAAACTGGAAAAATTAGGTAGTTTATTTAAGATGTAACGTTATGACCTAATTCCAGGTCCTTGTCAAGGAATACAGATTCATTATCTAACACAACTGTTGCCATGGGCCTAGGAATATCTGGACGGGAGGATACCCTTTAAAAGTCAATCAAAGTGGATTATCACTGACAATCCACTGATTGACTTTTAAAGGGTATCCTCCCGTCCAGATATTCCTAGACCCGTGGCAACAGTGAATAGTCACTGATTTGCGGTTATAAATATACTACTGAAAATTGCAGTGGTATACTTATAACTGCAAATCGGTGACTGTTCACTGTTTTCAGTGATAATTCACTGACCGACTTTTAGAGAGTAAGGTACTCTTTTGGACGAGGAGAGTGAAACTTAAAAAGTGAGGGGAAAATTCATTGCGGCCATCTTGGTTGTTCGTGTACACAGCTATGCCCTTAGAACTAAGGCCACATATCACGAGATACATCAAAGACGTCCGTTGTATCCCGCTATCTCATATTAGGAGCCTATCTCGTAATAAGGGACTCTCCTCTATATGTTTAACGCAAGTAATAAACGGCGCACAGCGCGGATCGCCGAATACGGTCGGTGGGAAATTCTTAGAGCGTATTACAAGGGTCTAAGTAATTGCGAGGCTATACAATAATTTGACAGCACGGGCGATGTGTCTGGTCTGCCGACGACAGTTTTACGCGCCCCTGCGTTCGACGCGCGCTTTAAACACAAGCGTAACGCTTCCGCGAATTGATATCGTCATTGTAAACAAAAAAGGAAACTGTCATGCTCTTTTTTTTACAATACGAAATTTTATAACCATTTTGCGGTAACGTCCCGTAAATAAAAAGGATTTACTGGATTTTTTTTTTATATACGTCAAACGCTCGGAACATGAAACGTTCGTCCCTCCCCGATTGCAGGCGTGGAGAAACGCGATATGAAAAGGCTGGTAGATTATTACATTTGTTTTATGTGGGATTGAAACATTACTGGTAGTAACAGCGCGGCGTTTGAACGGCCATCTCCTCGGCGCGGCAGTTTTATCACCGCGCGAGATTTATCCGTACGTAGATACTCGGGGAAGATGTATATTTATAGATCAATTTTTCCAAAACGATATCCAAATTCTATCTGGCTTGATTCAAATTGAGTCGCAATTTCTATGCATTATTCGCAATTTCTGGGTTAGGAATGTGTGAATTTTAATATTACTTCTTATGAATATGAAGTGGACAGTCCCGCGGTCGGGTTTTGCACGAGTCGGCGCGCCGTCGGCGACGACGGCGACGACGACGACGCTGGCGACGACGCTGGCGACGATGAAAGGGACAATACGATCGCGGGATGCGTTAAAAGGGAAAGGTAACGACTAGGGCGAGAGATAGTCGCCGGGTCGAGCTACGCGGTCCCGCGCGGCGCTTTTCAAAAACATTTTTACACTTCTTTCCGAGTCGTTGTATTCCCCCTTCTTCTCCTTCCGCCTCTGACAAGCTGGCGGAAGGCGAAGTGGGCGAGAGCGAGCAGACAGACCGCGTACACGGTGACCATAACAAATGCGGCTAACTAAGCGCAAAAGTCTCGCGAAAGCTTATTACTCGATGTTTACAGCCCGGAGGAAACTTGGCCCGCGCTCTCGCGGCGCGGTGTACCGCACTTTAGGAACTCACGAGAGGAGTTCCGCAGTAACTGCGACCACCGCGAGTCGTTTGAAACGGGGCCTGTGTGACAACGGGGCCAATCCCGTAATTAACATACTCTCCTCTTCCGCGCCCCGTAAACACCCTGCGCGCTCGGCGGGGGCGAGGAGCCCGCCGAGGGCGTTCGATGTCGTTGAAACGGATATTTTTCAACGGCAGAAAATGCGGCGGAGGATGGAAATCACTTTCCGGCAAGTTTCCCCGGCGGAAGGAAGCGCTGATCTTTCCTAAACCATCCGCTCTCTCCGTAGCAGCCGTCGCTCTGGGGCGTCCGTCGCGATCGAAGTTAATTGAGTCGTCCGTAATGAGGTTTCGGCCGCGCTTCTGTCGAGAAATTTTAATCGGCCGAGAGGATCGGGGAAGAAAGAGGTGCCTCCAAGTCGCGCGCCAGCGACGGACGCTTGGAATGTTTGCAAGGAGTTATTCAATTATTTTACGCTCCCGCCGCCGGGTCCGAGGTGCCGCTCGATTTGCTCGTCGCAGAAAGGGGGGGGGGGAGGGGAGGGCAACGGCGGATCGGCCTGAACAAATTCAACTGCACGTATATATCGAAACGGTATTGACGCGATTGAAAAAAAGGTGCAAGGTGGAGGTAATTTTTTGTGGCGGCGAAAAAAAAAAGTGGAATTAAATGCAATTCGGCATGGCGGTATGGCGGGGCCCGTATCGGACGTTACGTCGGACGGTCCACGTAGCTATTTTTCGCTCGAATAAGGCAATTGATTGATCCCCGGTGTCTGCCAATTCTTGCCCGGCTAAATCCGATCGTTGAAAGCATAAGCTTGGTTCTTTACGCAATTTGGCGGAATTTGAAAAATCAAGTTGCGCGCTCGCGCGAGCGCGATGGGATGTGCGACAATTTTCGCGTTTTTTTGTTGTGTGTATTTTTTTTTGTTCATTTTTCCCCTCGTCGCGACCAGCGACGCAAAGCGGCTGAGGAAAATCGATTTCGGTCCGCCGGACGGAAAGTGGGTTGGAAATAAAAGTCTTGCCGGGCCGATACTCGCGATCGGCGAAGTGTACCACGATCGAAACCTCGACCACGAAAACCGCCGCGCCAGCGACACGCACCGGCGACACACACAGGCCCAGGCTTATTTTCAGGCCGCGTTGTCACCGAACCGCCTTGCGAGCAATCTATTATGGCGCGGGAACAAGCGTCGCACGCCAGCCAGGCTTTACACCGCGGTAATTACAGGGGCATCGCGGGGGAGGCTTTACACGCGCGTGCGGCCCGAGACTCGCGCTTTAATACTCGATTTCGACGCGGTCTACATTGAAGCTGCCGATTAATAATACATTAGTAATTACTTCGATATTATTCATATTTCTCGGGCGTATTACATTGTCACGATTGTACCGCCAATGATTTGTATTACGTTGCGCAGCCAGCCATTAGTACATGTCAATATTTATTAAGCCGCTCAGGGGGATTATAAACGCCCCTGTAATAATGAAGTGTACGCGGATAATAAATTGCGATGACGAAAAAAACAATGAGAAATTCGTGCCCTCCTTCGCGCTGCTGGAGCACCATAAATTGAATCAATTTTTTTTTCTCTCTCTCTCTCTCTCTCTCTCCTTCCCTTTCTCTCCCTCTCTTTCTCGCCCTCTCTGATAAACACGGTAATAATCTTGTAACGTTCGAAGGAACAGTCCAGAGGGAAGGTGGGGGGGGGGGGGAAGGAAGGGAGGGTGGAAAAGGGAGATAAAGAGGGAGAGAGAGAACTCGACGAGAGAAAAAAAAATGCGAGAGAGACGCCTCGGAGTCATTCTGCTGCTCGCATGAATATCGATCCGCTCAAGTTTCAGCGCACCGCTTTCTTCACGAACACTGCTTGACTGTTTCAGACTTCGGTATAACGACAGGTCGGCAGGAGGGGCAGTACCCGTGTGCCTTTGTTTTCAACAGCAACGAGACCCGGAACGGTACGTTCGCGTCGCCAAATTACCCCGGCCTCTACCCCCGTAGCACGGAATGCTACTACTTCTTCTACGGTCAGTCTAACGAGCGGGTTCACCTTCATTTCCACTTCTTCGACGTCGAGGGAGTGTTACCGTAAGTTCGGCGAACAAGCAAATCCTCTTCGCGCCACCCCTCCCTCCCCCCCCCCGTGGTCCTCGGACGAGTCCCGAAAATGCGGTACGAGCGGTCCGATGAAATTTTAATAACGGCTTCGGAAATTGCCCGAGTATTTTCGCCGTCGGCGATCAACGTCGGCGATCACCGGCGAACGATACAGCGTACAGAAATATAATAATGAGAAATGAAAATTAATTAACGCGCGAGTAATAATGCGATATATTCGCATGGGGAAAGAAGATAAAGGGAGATAATGGCAATTGTACGATAAAAGTATCACGGTTAATATAGTGAAATGTTTACACTTGAGGTACCTCGATACCCCCGATAATGAATCGAATTGATTGCCCGGGGTGCCAGCAGCGTCGAAAGAACCAAGCGACGCATTTACATGCAATGTAAATCTGTTTAACTGCGTACCGGGGGGAAACTCGTTTGCCGCTCTAGACTCTCCCGTCCATCGCCTATCCGCTGAGACGGAAGGCGGGAGCGTCTTCGAGCGAATTTAGAATCTTTCCCGCGAAGGCGGGAATCGATAGCTGCTCAATTGTGCACCCTTGCGGGAGTCGGGACGGCTCGTTATAGCAAACTGCATCCAAGTTCTCCCAGCTACTTATCGAGACACGAAGGAAGCCCTGATGAAGGCTCGGCGACCACTACCACGCGGAACAGAGGCAATTACGTGTCAACCACGCCGCATGCTGTTATTAACGAGCGTATTACCCATTATCATGTAACAAGAAATATAACGCGCTGTAACTTGTGGAAAATAATATAACGATGTGACGCAAACGTGGAGAACCGGAATGCGGTAGGCCGGGGGGAAGGGGTTAACGCGCGGAAAGGGACGCGGAGCCGTAAACTGCTGCGCGTGCGAAAGATAAAGAGAAACGGCGCTGGAAGGGGGTTGCCGCTGGTCGAGAAACGAGAGCGATGGGGAAACGCGGAGGGAGAGGAGGCTCGGTGTGCTCGGGGGTCATACGATAGCTGCTCCTAATTGGGTCGTATTAAATCGCAGGACCATCAATATTCCGGCGGCAACGTAACGCTACGTTCATTACCGGAAGCCGCTAATTAATCATGTTTCGCCAATTCCTGTCGAATTTTATAACAACGCGGCGCGCGCTCGTTTGTCGCACACGGCGCCACGGCAACGCGCTATCGCGATCGCGACGAAGGGACGAAGGGACCACCGGAGCCGGAATTCGGTCGGTCGGTCGGTCGGTCGGTCGGTCCGTCCGGTCGGTCGGCTGACGCGACTCGCTTTTATAAATTGATAATTCGACGTCGCGTCGCTCGACAACGGCGCTATTTATCACGGCCAGCCGCGGCCGCGGTCGCTCGTGGCAAGATTTTCCCTCCGGTGCTACCTCGGGGAAAACGGCAATCGTAAATATCGCCTGCCCTCCGCGCAACGAAACGCGAGAGTTGGATTGGACGGAGCGCGCGCCCTTCGGTCCCTTCTATATACTATTCGGCTCGGAGGTAGCAGTCTAGTAGTGGAGGAAAGTCCCCTATTATCAGGCAGACTTCTAATATGAGACAGCGGGGTTTCTACTAAATTAATAGGGCATCGTCTGTTGGTTCCGCCATGAATTTATCGCCCTTCAAGTGCGATCGTCATCGAATTCGGATGTTGAGAACCTGCTCTCTCATAATAGGGGACTTTCCTCTATGTCCAAGTCTGTGGCCTTTACTCGCGGATGCGTTTCACCGGCGTCGAGACGCGGCG
Source organism: Vollenhovia emeryi (assembly GCF_000949405.1). NCBI lineage: Eukaryota > Metazoa > Arthropoda > Insecta > Hymenoptera > Formicidae > Vollenhovia > Vollenhovia emeryi. Next base: position 459,734 of record NW_011967135.1, read on the forward strand.
AGGGGGGCATCGGAAAAAGATGCATACGTGGCCGTAAATCTGTGACCACCGGTAAACAGTTCTCGAGACGCTTCGCGTTACGTTCGCGCTCAAGAAAACGCGCCGGGAAATAATGATCTATCACCCGAATTGCCACTTATGTCATCGGGCCAACTAGCGTGGGCTCTCTCTCATTTTTTCTCACTCTCTCAAATCCCCCCCTCTCTCTCTCTCTCTCTCATTTTTACGCGCGCTATTCGCGATATATATTTTCCACTCCGTGATAATAGCCCCATCACTCGTGCATCAATATTTCTTTTCGCGACGATAATATATTGTTTGTCTCGCCGCGGATGTGTCGCCGCGCAACAACCGGATGGCCGCGTAAATCTTACTTATCGCCTCTATTTATCTGCCAGGCAACGCTACTCCGGTCGCCCTTAATTATACCCGATGAGATGGTAATAGAATATTATTATGCTACTCAATATGCATTTTGTATGATAAAAGGTTTAACAATGATAGCTTCCCATTCTCCGTGGGCGCAACGCGACGTCTTATTAAGATATTAACGAGCGTATTAATATTGTTGAAGCAGGCTGGATGATTATTATTAAGTAAAAGATGGAATCTTGCCAATATTTCTCGTGTAACTGCCGTGCTTAAAGAACACTCGCGTCAGAACGATGCGAATAATAGGCTGAAATTGAATTATTTATGGAAATACTGTCGGCGAAAGAATTATAAACGCAATTTATTACCGCGGGCTGGTCGAGGAAGACTGTTAAGAAGAGTCATCCGAATTTTATCGATATTCCATCCAGAGGTTAGATATTGGAGCCTTTTGCTGCTCCATTTTTCATCAGGCATATATATATATATATATATCAATGTATTGCATATGTCACAAGACGTAAGAAGGAAGAAACGTAGACGCTGAGACTGAATGGCTTATCGAACGCCAGTTCAAATGCTTAATAATCCATAATCTCGGTGTCTGCGTATCTTGAAACACATATACAGTTTAGTCGGTGCGCTCCGTTTAAAATTTTCATTTTTTGCACACGGAGAGACCGATATGGTAACCACATGTCTAATTATAATAGTTATATTTGGGACAGCTGTCATACCCACGCATTGGTATGATAAGTAGTGGAGACAACTATATGCGTTTTGTGCAGCAAACTTGGTGAATGCTGCAACGCAAAACAATGTAGATGCCCCTACTATTTGTACAACATTTTAATTTTAGTTATTTTTGCCTTAGCCGGTATTTCCATGCATGAATATAAAAAACGAAAGCCAAGTCTCGCTGCCTTCGGGTGAGAGATAATGAATATGATAGACATAGACTACTTGCTCTTAACGAAATGCACGTCCGACGAAGTTTCCGAACTATCAAGGCTTGCAGGAGAAACTAAGTGAGTCGTTTAACTACCCAAACCTTATTAACCAATTGAGACTCGGGGGGAGGTTTATTTATTTTGCTTAATATATCTTAACGCACAGAGAGCACAGGATGTGCGCGAGGGAAACCATAGTCCGCGTTTTCTCACGATGTTTTATTTAATTTAAAAAAAATGCAATTTGTAACTCGACACATAAAGTTAAAGCAGACCTGAAAAGCTTCTGTCCAAATGTGATAAAAATACGTATCTTCTGGTATTATATTTCATTTACGAAACCAAATATTGTTATTACAACTTTCACAATAATATAAATGTTAAGGAATTATAATATGGAAAGTAATTATTTCAATATATATCTATATATGTATATATTGTACGATAAAATGTACGTTACGTTACGGCCACAAACGATACGTGCGCCATAAAATTCACCATTTATTTGTTTCGATAAACGAAATATAAATGTTAACGATAAAGCATCGTTATTTAATTTTAATTTGCTTAGATTATAAAATTAATTATGCCTCTTTAATTGAAAACAATACACGCTTCCCTCTTTTATCTTTATCAGTGACACTATCTCAATGATCAATATTAGCAGCGCAGAGCAAAATTTACAAGCGATACTATACGTATAAATATTACGTATACCTTGTACACTTATGCGATACATGAATTGTAATAAAATTGCGTGTCATCGAGTTTCTGTGGACGATTAATGAAATAAAGCGTCGATAATGCTTTCCCCGTGTATAAAGTAAAAATCCTACCGTTAATGCGGAACTTTTCAGGTGCGAGGCTATATCGGCTAGCGATTACGTCGAATTCTCCAACTATATGATCAGAGACCGGAAGTATCCGAGGCACTGTGGTCAGCTGAAAGAATTCGACGTTTACAGCGACAGGAAGTTCTTCCGTGTTACGTTCAAGAGTAACGATCGTCTCGACGCCACGGGCTTTAATGCCAGTTACGTGTTTCTGGACGAGGAAGAAAATTACACGCTGAAGATACCTGCGAGCAACGGATCGGCACGGCATGGTGAGGCTTTCGTGAAATTAGTTAATTAATTATATCACGGTGCTGCTTTACCGTTCCCTACATAGGTAGCTTCTGATTTTTTTAAAGCAGTCGTAACACCAGCAACTCCCGAGAGATCCGATAAGGTACAGCAGGAAATGCGCCGAGAAAATCCTCCTCGTACGCAACATTTTCCTAATAGCTACGCTATTATATTATTCACGTTTTGGCAAATATATGTATATCTACTGTTTATTATCTATCACTCAATAATACGGCCGTGGAAAACGCGGATCGTTAAAAAATTGCGATATATACGGTACCAGTTCCAACTAGAGTATTGAATTTATTTGGCATCGTGTAAGTTCACATCTACGCGAATTTTTAAAAGTCCAAGTTCATACATTTCGCTCGCTTTCGACGATACAATTATTTACGATGAATATTGGAAATGGAAAAATGTGAGCCGTGGTGTGTAGAGTTACGTAACTGCAGCAATAGATATATCATACGTAATGAAGTGCTTGTTATACCCTCGCATATTTACACAAGATATCGTAGTTTCACGTATTTCCGTTATTATGTAAATATTCTTATTCATTTTAATTACGATGCGAAAGGTATCGGGCAGCTGAAAGGATAGTTAAAATAGCAGATGAATAAAGATTTTTTTCCCCCCCCCCCCTAAAAGACTCGACATATAGAATGTCGGGAGAAAGAAATCTCTTCTCTTTCAAAGCTCTCTCGAGAGAAAGAAATCTTTGAAAGAGAAAAGATTTGCCTGCAATATTACAGCTAAAAGTACAACATATTTGAATTTAACTGAATTCTAGACTTAATATAATTTTTGAAACGCGACGAGTTCTGCGTAGAATTAATATGGTCTCTGAAAACTCAAGCGAACGGAGTCTCTCGCTTCTCTTAACAGTACCGACTTGTACGTCTCGTAGGCAACTACGACCACATTACGGTCATTATGTTCCGGGTATTTAAATATCTTGTTAGCAATTTCCATGACAGCTATTTCTCTTGATTTTTCCTTCTTGTCGTACACGTGGTAAAAAACACGAACGGATATTCCGGAAAATAATTGAGTCTTTTGTAACATAAAGGAAAGCCCGACAAGAGAGGCCGGTAAAAACCCCGTAGAAGGGATCTATTCTGAATTGTACGGAGATCCGTTCATTCGCATTCTCGTTCTCTCGAGGAGGCGAAAAGTCACGCGCGCGGCAACGTAAATGGATAGAAGCGGCCTGGAAAAGGTAGCGCAGGGGCAGAATGAATTAAGGCGGTGTACTTTAGCCCGTTCCGTCAAATCGAATTGCGCGGAGAGAAGCCCGTTATTCACTCGTTTCGCGCTGGCAAACGGGGTCGAATACCTCGGATTCGTGAAACTTTTGTTACAACTTGGAGCATTGTTGCACGCCCAATGGTTGGAGTAGCCCCGGTGCCGCTGGGCTTAATAGCTCCAAATACATCTTCGAGCGTTCGGTCGCCGTTTAAATGCCGCTTCCAGACCGGTAACAATTGCAGAACGGAAAAATGTGCAAACTCGACGGGATTGTAACGTATGAATCGTGTGATACATGCCGCCTCGTTCTCCGCTGATCCGATCAATCGGACGTTATTTATCGATTCCGCTAATAACTCTTTCAAACTGCGTTATCCCCCGATGTATCATCTTTAACGGTAAAGATTTCTACGTTGCGATCCCGATCGCGAGTGTCCGGTGATGTGACAAAGGCTTCTTACCCGAAACTATTCGTAATTTTGCATAATCGCGATGTTTGAAAAATTGATTCGACGACGAAACGAAATAATATCAATTAGACTTTCGTCACAGCGACTTTGGTACACGCGGTCAACTAAAACTGCCGGTCAATGTTGCGAAACAAATTGCAAATAGGACTCGATCAGATGTGACGCATATTTTCAATCATCGATAATGTCGTTATTAATTGATTCCGCTAATAATTCTTTCACACTGCGTTATCTCCCGATGTATCATCTTTAACGGAATAGAGTTCTACGTTGCGATCCCGATCGCGAGTCTGCAAAAGGGTTTCAGGTCATGTGACGAGGGCTTCTTACCCGAAACTATTCGTGATATCAATTTCGCATAATCGCGATGTTTGAGAAATTGATTCGACGAAACGAAACAATATCAATTACTTTCGTCACAGCGACGCGGTCAACTAAAATTGTCAGCCAGTGTTGCGAAACAAATTGCAAATAGGACTCGGCCGGACGTGACGCATATTTATAGGCAATCAACGATAATGTCGCGCCCCACCTTCGCCATCCGCAAGGCGCGAGATTGCGTAGCAGCGGTTTCAATATTCCAGATTGTATCGTCGACTTTGCAATATTTGTCCGCGGGAACCAGCGTGAGATTGCATAATGAACAAACTGGCGTAACAAGATTCGCTATCGGTTTGTGAACGGTCGTTATCGTCGAATTTGATAAATACGCGGCTCGGGAATGGGAGAGCGGAACAATGAGAAAGCTCGGGGACGCGTTTGCCGAAGAGGAGAAAAAGAAAATATTTTAACGTTATTTTACACACAACGGTGGAACCACCGAATCTCGGCATCTTCTTTATTTGTGAAAATTACCGCGAAAAAATTCGCCCATCTCATCACATCGGTCGTAAAAATTGCCGTAACGCGTACAATTGTTGCAAAAATATTACGGCGTTTTTATTACGTCACGACGGCTCCCCACGCTGCATGTTTTTCCACCTCGCATATGCGCGGCAATAAAAAAAAGTCCACGAGAAGTAAACACGAACAAAACGCGCGATATGTATATTACTATTTATGCCATCGTTAACGTGAGTTATCACGCGCGTGGTTCCATATGCAAGGCAAAATGCACATCGATAACGCCCCGCGCGACTCACACCGCGGGATCAATTGCGAGATAAGAAAAAAGAAAGAAGAGTTGATCCGAAAGCTATATTATCTCGGGCGCACGAGTAAGAGTAAAATCGTTATTTCTTTCTTTTTTTTTCTTAAAGGTACCGCGTCTTCACCCCTGCAACCGTTGTTGCTGCTGCTGTTGCTGCTGTTCACCGACCTGGTTGGCGGCAGAGGTTCGCATTAAGAAAGGGCAATCACGGCGGACGAGGCTCAATCTACAACGAACCGCAACTTTAAGATCGAGAGCCATTTAGAATCACCGATAGCTCACAATCAGCTCAGAAGAAGAAAGTGACGACCTCGTTGACAAATTCGTCGGGAGGGAGTGTGTTACTCAAGTCTATTATCCGACCGGGACACGAAGTCTTAAATTTGTCCACGCATCCTTTCTCATTCTATCCCATTCGTCCGCGTCACGTTGACTATTTCGAGGAGAAAGCATCGGCGGTAAAGTACTTTTACTCTAAACAGCGTGCAAGAGAAACGACCGGACTGCGGACGATGTCATTCGTCGGGAACTCGTCGCAGCCCTCCCCGCCCGTAAACAGGAGAAGTGGGATTAATTGGCTGCGTGGCTAAATTGCCGATAGTAGCCTACGTGGGTAAGTTACCGTCGACAATCAACTCTTTCGAGAAGAATTGTCATCTTTCGGGGAGGTACAAGCAAGTCTTGTCTCGCGGTGGTTGCACAAAAAGAAAAAAAAGAAAAACATTACGACTCATTGCCGCTGTTTTTCCGATTTGAGCAAATGCACCTTAAGTGCACGCGAACTCTGTTTGTCGTTATACAATTTAACTTTAATCACGGTTTAAAGGTTGAAGAATGAAATCCGCAGATGCGAAGCACTTTATTTCTCAATATTTCTTTCAATACTGAGAGAATGTTAAGCGCGTATTCTCTTAAGCCAGGTCCAGGGTGAAGGTGCGCGAACAAAGAACGTTTGTCGGCGCTCGTTCATCTTGTTCGGATTCGGCTTTAAAGTAAGTCACTTGATTATTTAAGCCTGATTTTACTCGTTCAATGGGTAATGTTTTTCTCCTCTCGCGGGGAACGAATCTCTTAAGTCATCGTAATCGTCTGTCCGTATATCGCTCGAAAGTCATACATACCGTAGGAAAAAATTCGCCTTCACAAGTACGGACGGACTTTTACTATACATCCTCTACACGACTGTGATGTTCCCGTTCTTTCTTAGTTTATTAGAGACGAAAACAAGTCTGATCATTCGCGATAGCGAACATTCGTAATCGATAATTAGGTCCTGGAGATACTATTAATCGCCGATCGCATCATGGAGACTTAGAAAGCGTATAGTTAAGTATTTATCGTGAAAAATCCTGTTTCGAGCGTTAAACTAACGGGAAATTCGTGTAACAATCCGAAAATTTCCCATTTCGAATCCAGGGAGAATACGTAAACGTTTAACGGAATATATGAGAGCGATTAACGATTGCAATCCTTAAAAATGCGCGTTCGATTGAGCGATTTCGGCGATGAATGTTTCAATAATGAGCAATACGTGATCGACCGAATTTACAGGCTAGTGATGATTAAAGAGGGATATTTTGGAAACATTTTTTGAGCTTGTGGACTGCATCAATATTGCACAATTCGATATCACGGGTACATTGGTAACTACCAATTCTCTCCAATGCGTATTTCATCTGTGTATGATGCAAAGAATCGATCGCATTCAAACTAATCGCATTGGTCAAACTAATTTTCTCGTTAAATCGGCACTACATCAGCAAAACGTGAATATGGTCAAATCAATATTCTAATTTTCTGTCGGAATCGTTATTAGTGTTTCGCACTAATTCAATTTTCATTCCTCCGTTAGTTGAATATTTTACGACCTAACTTTTCTAAGGCGTGCACGCGGAATGTTATTATTATCGACTTTTTCGTTAAAGCAGGACCTTTAACTAATTCTTTGACAAATTAGGAAACAATTTTTCATCGAGAGAAAAATTAATAAGCGGCCTCTTTCTATTGCAACCTGTCTATTTTTTGTATATTATTTTAAATTGGCAATTAAATCGTGAATCAAATCTGTTAAAGGACATTTTATTTCAAATTAACTGCTAAAAATGTAACTGTCTACTCTATTAGACTTTAGTGATTAAAATTATTAGTTTTATCTATTAACTTTAATAGCGGTTTAATCTGTCCATTCTCTCCCCCTCTCTCTCTCTCTCTCTCTCTCTCTGTCTTTCTCGATGATATTAAATGGAATTATTATCATTAATTTTCACAAAATAAAAACTAGTTTTTAATTCATCGATTGATATAAGAACAATAATTTTTCTTCGAGTCTACAAAGTAATCCTTTAAGAACCGAGTTGTTTCAATAACGAAACCTTATTACATCATTTTATTGTAAATTAAAAATATTTTTATACGATATTCTAAAATCTTGATCCATATGTAAAAAAGAAAGAGAGGGAGAGAGACGGATCTCACTATCATACTTATAATTTGATACAGCTCTTATCGTGCAAATTTGTACGAGTGTATGCCATTGGAATATACGCCACCATGTTCTCAAAGAGTTAACGAAACAGATACTAGTTCCGCTTCAAAGTTAATTTTCCTACATTTTCGCGCAGGCTACACGTACATCGAAACGAGTGCAATATGTCCGTTTTGAAGATTGTTGATGTTGATGCTGCTTCGTCATAGAGATACGAAGTAAATATAGTGCCCGTCGGAGAGTGCAGTCTGTTATAGAATTATTTATGCGACGGCTATACGAAACTTGAGGAATCGGAGACGACAACTCATTGTAGATTCGGTTGAATGCACTCGCGCTGCGTCAATGTAAACGTAAAGCTCCTCCACTTTCTCAAAAAAATGATTTCGAAAAGAACAAGTTAGTGAAATTATAGGCCCGATGTATTTCCTCGAGCTTACAAAAGGCGATTATGACAACCAGATAGCGTCGTGTTCCAACAGTTGTCCACACGTCGAGCGTGGGTCTGTACACCCGACCGTATTTGCACCAAGTATCATGTCGACAGGGAGTGAGTTCGATCTCGAGCGAGCATGCCCTCGTACGTGTGGAAAATCAGCATGGAAGATAATACAAGTGTGAGGAGAATGAGAATGGACTTCTATGAACTCGATATCAAATTGTGTATCTATAGATACATAAACTAGGTAGCAATACTGTCATTGTGTACGTTAGACTCTACCGTACGTCGAGTACTTTTTAAATAGATTTATAATATTTTTTATAATTTTAAATAGGTTTACAGTATGCGTTGGTAAAGGTTTTTCCTAAAAGTTACCGTTTCATTTTCGCGAGAGTGGTGTGATTCGTGTGACTTGTAAGCGTGCGAGAAACGTGAGAGCAACTGCGTGCGTGGTGCATGACCGGGGGTGATTTTCCTTTTCTGTTGTTCCCAAGTTAACGGAGGATCAGAGGAAGGAAAAGAGGAGGGTAACACTATTAGCAAATTGAATATTTAATTGGCACTATTAAATGCTTACATGTAACTATCACCATGTAAATATTGTTACATTCGACCCGTTTCAACCGCTGTCACTATACATAGCCACACTGTCTCAAGCCGTATTAGTGATTCACGAATCGAGAGAGCCGATACGAGAAGCGGTAGGTCGCAGCTTTGACAGTCGGAGAAAGTATAAATCCCATCTGTTACCGATCCACCCCGAAACAACACCGTCGAAACAACGGCATTCATTTTATGACTTGCGGTACTTGCGATCAACTGATCGATTGGAAGTTAATTTATTGTGGCGCACACGTATAAATTAACTAACTTTATGATTAATTTTGTGATATATGACAAATTAACATTAATTTCACGAAACCGATGCTTGCAATCAATTGATTGATGGAGAATTAATTTATTATAATACACACGCGTATAAATTCAATGACTGCATTAACGACCATTTCTTTTTACAAGATATACCGCTGTCCATGAGTTTGGAAACGTGGTAAATTCAAATCAAAGAGAAAATTATCAACGAAAGAAATATCCGTTGTTATTTCAACGTTAATGTGTCACAAAGATAGGAGAGAAACTTTACACGCAGTGCAGCCTTCTGAAAAAGTACTTAAAGTTGAAGATTCTTTGTTAAAGTATCGTTATATATATTATATCGTTACATATATATGTATATATATGTTCACGAACCTATGGACAGTATCGTGTATCTCTTCGATCGCTAATTTTCCTATTTACACCTAAAGAGAAACCGATGAGGAAATCGTGTCAGAAATCCAATAATGTACCACTGCTGGAACGCCCCGTGATCAGGCACCAAGAGGCTCAGGGGCGGCCTAGCGGCGCGCGTTCCCAAGTCCTAGAAACCTAACTTTTATCCTTTCGTACCGCCTATTACTGGGACCTACGGAGTCGAGTTATCCGAGTTGCGCCTGGGGCGCTCCGAACTTTGTCCTGCGGTTAAAACTATCCGAAAGCATCGCAGTCGTGCTCCGGAACAAAGGCCCGCCGCGGCCGTTGATCGGGGCACCGACTTCGGTATCCGCTGAAGGCAGCGGATGTATTTTCTTATTCTGTTTTGAGGCTCTTGCCCGATCGTCTCACGATATAAGTTACGAGAATGTAATGCAATCATCGTTACTGTCCTAATAAACCTTCACGTATGAATCCATACGTCAATTCTACGGTTGTTCTTTCTATTTCTCTACCATCCCTCCACCCTGCGTATCTCCGTCCATCGTAAATTGTTACAAACCGACCCCCGAGTTGCCGATCGGCGATCCAAGATTCGCAGATGCGCCGTTTGATATCATCTCGTTCGCGTTTTTGGGCAAAACTTGGGCACCGATTCGCAATCAATAAAGTTCTCCTATTCGACCGAGTTCTCCAACCGGGAAACAACCCATAATGCTGAAGAGGCGGTTAAACTTGGCCGTAACTCTACAAGAGCGTTAAGCGCGCAAAGGAGGCCGCCTTGTCGCTTAAGAAGCTACGAAACGAGAAACCCTCTTACGAGGGCATTAACATCTCAGCATAATTGTTTGAGATAATTATCCTCGGTATTTAGAACCTGAATAGATACTATCGCCAACTCTGTTTGTCTCGGCAAAATTAGCCGGCGTACTGCAAGCGTAATATGTTCCAATATATAGTCAATTGCTCACGAGTAAAGGTCGAGAGACAATTAGATCTCGCTTCAGAAAGGAAGAAAAAGATTCCGTATTTATACCCAGCGATCGTAGACCGCGAGAGACATTCTTCATTTGTTTATTTTGCTAATACAGATAATTATGTAAACGATGAATTTTTAACAATCCTCTTTTTAACATCGCGGTTTACGACTGCAGTTGTCGATTACATAAAATTAACCATATTTGTGGTCGTAATTAATTATTTGCATTGATAAAGTTCTAATAATTGGTATAATATTAAATTAGTTATAATTAATTATAAATAGAGGACCGGAATTCAGTTTGTACTAGTAATTTTAATTTAATTTGAATAAATAGTCCCCCCCCCCGTTATATTTTATACATTAATATCGACTGTATCTAACATTTCAAAAGAATGCAAACAGAAATTTGTCTCTGCGCGCAATCCGGTTTACCAGTAAATGATATTGCGCGCTGAAGATAAAAAATATGAGATGTTTTTTAGTCAATCGCATCGCCTTCCGTTACCGTCCCAAAATACCAACTGATGAATCGTTCGATAAGTGCATCAACCCTCAATAAAGTAGTAATGCTTTATTTTACAGAAAACGAAGACATCTCTGCAACGATCAACAGTAACGCTTTAGTCGCCGATTAATAGACAGATCGTCAAAGGCCCGGGTCAAGTCGAGTTAATAATATATTAACTTGTAGAGTGTGTGTGTTTTTTATGAAAAGCATATTTTCTTAGAAATATGTATGTTAACTTCGAGTTTTTGTTTACTCCATTGGAATTAATATTCACTCTGTTGGAGGAAATATTCACGCCAATAGGATGAACATTTCACTCCATGGCAGTATTTTCACTCCACAAATTTTAGAGAGTATAAAGAAGATTAACCCACCCGAATTTTGACAAATAAAAAGAAATCAAATTATTTCATTTAACACCTTGCTTATATGTATACTCCATCAGAGTAGCCGTTTCGTTGGGCCAGATTGGACGTACCTTTTGTTGCTCCTGGCCATGCAGTCTGATCATTTTGACCAGGGGTCAGAAAGGAAGAAAACTTCTTCCATAGTCGGTTTGTTGTCACCGACAGACGTTACGCACGATTTAAATTATATACGAGCGTCGATCGTATCAAAAAATTCACGATTACGAGAAGTTGATTAAAAAGAATTTTAAGTCGAAAAAATTTACTGTATAAAACTAATTAAATGTATTTCTGCTTCCGTTATGTACTCGAGAGTATTGGCCGCCTCTTCGTGACTCGATCTTTCGATTCAAAATTCAAGTCTATACACAGAAAACATTTTACTTGGCGTAATATTAAATTTAACCATATTCCGCGATAAATTAACATTTCTAATATGGAGGAAATTAAAAAGTACCAATATCACAGAAATGTTTTGAAAAACCGATCGCGAAACTCGAACGCGAACACCGATCGCGCGGATGTATGAAGATGCGTGTGATTATGCATGCGACACGCATCTTGAAATTGTCACAAAAGATACCAAATAAATGACGTGAGATCCAGAGGAAAGAAACTTTCCGTACGAAATATAGACCGACAATTGAATACTCTAGTCTAGTTAATTAATCGTCTCAAGAAATGGATAAAAATAATATTAAGTTTCAGCGTTTTCGACAAAATAATCAGATCTTACGTCACATTATTTTACTGTAAATATAAATTTGCTAATGAAAAATGGATAGGCTACAAGAGAGCTCGACGAATACTTGAATAATATTCGTCCCGATCACTCTCTTTCGGTAGATGAAATATATAAAATTGAATTTGTGTTGTACTCTATCCACTTTACGGCAACGGATCTCTACGAGATGCACTAATCTACGATCTACAATAAGTAAATCCGTTGCCACAATAAAAAAATTTCAAACTCACCGTCCGATGCGCAGCAGCGGAGTTGACGACGTTGCATCTGTAACAGGTAAATATATAATTTATTAAAACAATGTTCCAAAAAAGTCATATTGTATAATACAAGTAATTCTTGTGTGCATTAAACGTTTCATTTGGTATAACAGTTAAATAATTGAGGCACACAAGATTTTCCGCAAAGTACTCTACCAGAGTAAACTTTTATGAAGTTTGAAATTGTTTCTTGTTCTCTAATTATTGTATTATTTCGAAATTCTAGAATGATGAGATCAAACTACTGAAAAATGAACTGGAAAAACAGATTTATTTTACATTAAATAAAAAACATTTACCTAAAGTTGCTTCGCCGGCGCCCGATGTCTTCCCTGGACCTGCTCCTCCTCTCAGGTTGTCCTCTCGTCCCACGAGACTCCGTCAATACTCGCGTACACTTGACAAAAGTACACTTTTTCGCGCGATACAATGCACTCCCGTTTATTAAGCTCGAGTTCAAATGGGCTTTCAAAGTTTTCAATACGATAATCTAAACGGCACTCCCGAGCGCGACGCGACACGACGAACCGCCGCGCACGGTTAGGTTACGATTCGTTTCAATAGGCGACGTTCACTTCACATTACGCGTCACTTTTTCGCGCGATACAATGCACTCCCGTTTACTAAGCTCGAGTTCAAATGGGCTTTCGAAGTTTTCAATACGATAATCTAAACGGCACTCCCGAACGCGACGCGACACGACGAACCGCCGCGCACGGTTGCGATTCGTTTCAATAGGCGACGTTCACTTCACATTACGCGTGATATCCGTCTCGACGAATCACCGCGGAACGACAATATTACGGAGCGCGACAATTACACAAACGCCATTGATAAATGTTCACAACTTTCGTACGAGACGATCGAGACTTTCGTACGAAATGATCGCGTTATGAGAAGCGACGCGAAAACACGCGGAGCAACCGCCTCGCTCGACTGCGCCGCGCCGACTGTTGGACACAATGCAAAAAAACTGTTTGCGACCGAGGTGTTTTCCAGTGTTTTCGACGCTACGTCACATCTCGGAACCAACGCTCGGCCTTGACCTCGAATTCCAACAATGCTCGCGATCGATTAATCTCAATAATTGACGAAAAATAAGTACGACGTGAGAGGAGATTCATTCCGCGTTTAATCGTTAAGGAAGGTATCGCCCGTGGTTTATCGACATGAAGACAATTTAACGCGTGATATTCGTCTCGACAAAATCACCGCAGGACGATATTACGGATCGCGATTGAGAAATGTTAAGAACTTTCGTACGAGACGATCGCGTTGCGTAGGAGATGATCGACATTTTCGTAAGAACTGATCGCGTAATGAGAAGCGTCGCGAACACACGCGGAACGTCCGCCTCGCTCGACTGTGCCGCGCCGACTGTTAGACTCAATGCAAAAGAAGCTGTTTGCGACCGAGGTGTTTTCCAGTGTTTTCGACGCTACGTCATTTCTCGGAACCAGCGCTTGGCCTTGACGCCCGAATTCCAACAATGTTCGCGATTGATTAATCTCAATAATTGACGAAAATTTTCAAGCGCGACGCGAGAGAGGTTCATTCCGAGTTTAATCGACAAGGAAGGTATCGCCCGTGGTTTATCGACATGAACAATTTATAAATTCCCTTATAATCGCGTTTCTACTTCACATTACGCGTGATATTCGTCTCGACAAAATCACCGCACGACGATATTACGGATCGCGATTGAGAAATGTTAAGAACTTTTGTACGGGACGATCGCGTTGCGTAGGAGATGATCGACATCTTCGTAAGAACTAAAATCGCGTTACGAGAAGCGACGCGACCCAGTGAGAAATGATTCGTCGATCGACGTCGAAATGATGTCGAATCGACGCCAATTCGACGGTGTCGATGTCGATTCGACGTCGTTTCGACGTCGATCGACAAATCATTTCTCACTGGAGAACACACGCGGAACGTCCGCCTCGCTCGACTGTGCCGCGCCGAATGATTAGGCACACCGGAAAAAACTTGTTTCGACCGAGGTGTTTACGAAGCTACGTCATTTCTCGGAACCAGCGCTTGGCCTTGACGCCCGAATTCCAACAATGTTCGCGATTGATTAATCTCAATAATTGACGAAAATTTTCAAACGCGACGCGAGAGAGGTTCATTCCGAGTTTAATCGATAAGGAAGGTATCGCCCGTGGTTTATCGACATGAACACAATTTATACAATAACCCGAGCA
>NW_011967135.1:476028-484119 GCF_000949405.1 Vollenhovia emeryi
AATTCCCTAATCGCGTTTCTACTTCACGTTACGCGTGATATTCGTCTCGACAAAATCACCGCACGACGATATTACGGATCGCGATTGAGAAATGTTAAGAACTTTCGTACGGGACGATCGCGTTGCGTATAGGAGATGATCGACATCTTCGTAAGAACTAAATCGCGTTACGAGAAGCGACGCGAACACACGCGGAACGTCCGCCTCGCTCGACTGTGCCGCGCCGAATGATTAGGCACGTACCGGAAAAAACTTGTTTCGACCGAGGTGTTTACGAAGCTACGTCATTTCTCGGAACCAGCGCTTGGCCTTGTCGCCCGCATTCCAACAATGCTCGCGATTGATTAATCTCAATAACGGACGAAAATTTTTAAGCGCGACGCGAGAGAGATTCATTCCGAGTTTGATCAAGTTAAAAAAGTAATTGTTACATGTATGTACGACAAACCTTACGCACTGATTAACCTCAATGCGATAGCTAATCAATCATTGGCTGCGTTGAGCAGAAAAAGCTGCTTTACAACTATTATAAAATTCGTAAATCTGATCAGCGTATACTCTTGATCTTGAATTTAAGAGCATACGCCAACCGGATTCCATGAATTTTACAACAGTTGCAAAGAAGCATTTTCTGCTGAATGCAGCCATTTGCTCTTGCAAAAAGCAGTAAACTATAAATTGGCTCATTAAGTCTCCTTTTACTCACGTATCACGTTAATTAATTTCTTGGACAAAAGTCAATAGCGAATTCGGTCACTTGCACCAGAGAGGAACCTGCTTGCACTATTCTGCACTTACAGTGGAGCATATTAAGGCAAGTACGCATCAAGTTATTTAATGATAAAGATTTAGTATGGATCGTATGGATATTTTGATCGATAAAACATCCAATGTTAATATTATTACATTTTTAGAGGAATAAGTATTTGATATTTTGTTGCGTAAAGAGATTTTCCACTGGGATGTTTCCATGTAAACCATCCTTTACAGCACTGGTCAGAGAGAGAGAGAGAGAGAGAGTGAGAGAGGGGAAAGCCTAGTGGCAATAGTGGCATGCCTGCCGAACTCGTTATCAAACGCTATCAAAGAGCACGAATCACACAAATTGTAATTTCTCAAGTGCGGCAGATCTTACAACTTGAAAAATTAATATTTTTCTATATTTCTTCTCGTCTCGAACATGAAAATGACGCCGAGGAAGGTATCTACAAAGTCGGGAAATTGAGAGAGTCTGAAGGTTTTTCAGCTATTTATTAATATTACAAGTTTAGCAGACCTAACCTAAAAAGATGAACAAAACCAATCAATCCTGGAAAGAAATGGGTATCAAAGATCCCAAGGAACGAATCAAGGCTCTTACAGAGCATGCCTCGAAAGTAGAAATTGATCCGAATATTGCGCCTAAAAGGTAGAAAAAATATGTGTATCTATTTCTTAGTTGTATCAGATATATTGTAGAATATCACTGGAAAGAAGTTATTTCAAAAATCCTTTATATTTGTAAAAATTGAAATCTTTACGCACAAGGAATCAGAATCAACACATTGGATTGTAGAATAATTTTAAAATTATACAATATCTCTCTGTGTGTGTGTGTAGAGATTAAGCTTATTGTTGAAAATACATATACGTTTGTTTCAATGCAACATAAATACATATATTAAAACATTTATGGTCCAGTGAAAATGCCTGTATTTAGTATATAACAAAAACGTAATAATTGTTAATTGTATCAATTTCAGTGATTTATTTTTCCAATTCTTTTCCGCTTATGATTTTAGATATTATCGCACTGGAGTGGAAATGGTCAGATTAGCGAACATGAACATGCAAGACGGCAGCTATGAGAATGCATTTACGCTATATATGAAATTTATAACGTAGGTAATAATTAATAATAACTTATTACGTTATTGTATGAGTATATTTTTTAATGATCGATGCAAATGAAATATTTGTATATACGCATTTATTACTAAATATTTCCTACTGCTACAGCATTTTTGTGGATAAGATAAGGAGTCATCCACAGTATGATAGTGTATCAGCGAAGGACAGAGCGATGAACAGGGATGCTTTACGAATAGTTATGCCTAAAGCTGAGAAACTGAAGGAACAGTTATTGGATCAATATCAAGCAGAGTTTGACAAGTATTCAGAAGATTTGAAGGAAAGGGAAAGGATTGAGAAGGAACGTTTGAGGCAAGAAGAACTTCAAAGGTATTTATTACAGTAAAAACATGGAATTGATAATTTTTATTAAGACATTCAAGTTGTGTGTCGCCAGCAAAATGATTAACAAATAAAAAGATTTATTTGACCAAAACTGGCAAAAGGTTTATTATTCAAATAACTACGTTTTGACCATCCGGATTGTGGTTCTTGTCAAGTTAAAGCAAGAGTACTCGTGGCTATTACAATCTTCAAATTAGTTATATGATTCTATATATTTGCTCAGGCAGAAGGAAGAAGAAAACAGAAGGAACAAAATGGCTGCTCTGGCTGCTGTTAAAGCCGCTAAGGCTGCTATTACTGCGAATGTACCAGCGGAGACAAAACAATTGCCTTCCATTGCACCGAAAGCTGTGATAAGCCTCACGAATGATGATAAAGCATTTAAAACCTCCAAGGATACGTAAGTTGTTGCTGAAAAGTACATTATTAAATTGTATATTTTTTGCGAATATTTTCATCTTAATAATTGTATTGCGAGTTTCGATATGTTTAAAATAAATTATAGAGGAAAGTCCCTTATTATAAGATAGGCCTTCAACGTAAGATAGCAGGTTTTCAACGTCCAAATTCAATCACAAATTTTTCTTCGCGACGATTACACAATCTAACAATGAATTTCCCACTAAACAGAGATTTCGCTCCAAGGGCAATAAATTCATTGTGCAACCAATAGACGATTCTTATTAATTTAGCAGAAACCTCGCTATCTCATATTAGAAGCTTGTCCCACAATAGGAAACTTTTCTCTATTAATGTACAAATCACACACATGTATTGTCACATTTAATAATTTTTTTTTTAGAAAAACACCGACAGTGGATCGTTCTACAAAACCTTCCTTATTAACGAGCGACGGATTATCTCTACGCGACGTTATCCTGCCGACTAAATTAATGCACAGCTTTTTGGCGCTCGCTTTTAGCAACACGACGAGCAATAAAGAAACATGCGGCATCTTAGCTGGACGACTGGAGCGAAACAAATTGATGGTAACGCATCTTCTGATGCCGGAACAAACTGGCACCCCAGATTCTTGTACTACACATAACGAAGAAGATATCTTCGATTATCAGGATCAGCATAATCTTATCACTCTCGGCTGGATTCATGTATGTTATATTTACGTTTTCGTTTCTAATTTTACTTTATTGAAACATGGCCAAAGATTTATATATTCTTAATTTGTCCTTTTTAAATACAATTACGTTGGATTTATTTATTACATATTGTAGACACATCCTACGCAGACTGCATTTTTGTCGAGCGTTGATCTTCATACGCACTGTGCTTATCAGTTGATGATGGCGGAAGCTATAGCGATAGTTTGCGCGCCCAAATACGATGAGTATGTATAAACAATTTTGTGTACGTTTTATACTGAATTCTTCAAGCAGTCACTAAGATGTTTGGAAGCTGAATTAAATTCAGCATATTTCCTCTTTAGATACATGCAAATGTCAACTTTACGATTATTTGCTCTGTAATAATCTTTCTTTCTTAATTTGGATAAATATCTATTCTGCATTAACTTTCAAGTATATTCATGTGCGCTCTCTCCTCGATGTGACGTTTATTATAAATGATATCTTTTACAGAACGGGATTCTTCATCTTAACACCTGATTACGGCTTAGATTTTATCGCAAATTGCAGAGAAACAGGATTTCATCCACATCCTAGTGAACCGCCGTTATATACGGTAAACATGTTACGATTAATTTATGTAATAATATTTTTAACATTAAGTAAAATTTGAATAATCAACAATAAAAATAATATACATAATTAAATATTGAATTAGTAAATTAAAAATAGAACACCGATATTGTTATATGTATATGCAATGGTAACCATAATAATTGAACCTTGCCGTAGTTAATACTGTTATTTTGACTTGCATCACGAATACTCGTATTACATACCTTTTTACTGTTTCAGAAAGCAAGACACTACAAATTAGATGTAATGGCACTCCAAGTCGTAGATTTACGAAGAAAATGATACATCTCGGATACGAGATAATTATTTCACCGAGAAAAATATTTTTAATTAAATCTTGAAAAATAGCAATTTACAATAAAAATCGCGAGTCTTATTACGCGATTAGCGCATAATTACACAATATTGAAAATCTATGACCAGTGAATACTCTAATCACAATGAAAATGCTATGAAACATTAATATTTTAAAAATATGTTATATTTAACATTCACATAAGATTTATAATATATTAATTGTTCTTGCAGACAAAGACATACAAGAAGAGATCATTACAAATTATTATACTGGAAGTTAGGACGAAATGAAATATTATAATGAATTAATAATTATTAACTTCTGAATTACAAGACAGAAATATTTATGTATAATTATATATGATAGCAGTAACAGTAAAAATATAAATAATAGGGCTTCTTATATTTGTATATAATATCTCAATTTTAATCACATGACGTTTATTTATTACAAGTACATTTACGATTATTAAAGAAATGCAATCAAATGTACATATATGTACATAATTTTTGTTATATTAATATCTTGTTTTATATATTTATGTATATACGTATATATTGTAATAACATAAAAGTTCATATTTTATTTTATTGTCTTTATAGTACTAGAGATTCTGTTAATTTCTGCTTGAAATATAAATAAATTTTTGAAAAAGATGTAGGATATATTTTATAAATTTTTCATGTTTATATGTTACGTAAAACGACAAAGTTTAATAATAAATGCATTAGTCTCCGAATTGATTAAAACTTCACCGTTTGAAATTACTGTTTTAATTTTAGTTATGTAAATTTCTCGATCGCAAAACACGTTTTAAACAAATTTCACGTTAAAATAGATATCTTACTTTTCTGCATAAGAGATGCTTATATAAAGTTCGTCGTGCCTTTTTGAAAATAACAAGTGTTCATAATATTGAATTCTAATAGTCTTATAGATGACCAAAAGACATCTTGTCACAGAACGCTGTGTATATATTAATCTTACTGGAAAACAATTGTAGACGGTATGGATATATGTGAAATAGGATTATTCATTCATTTTGTGTTGTATCAATTATATTAATCATTTATTGATTCAATAAGTATGCATAAAAATAAAAAGTCCACTGAATATATTATGGAAATAAATTTATTTATAAATCTTCCCTTGGAGACCAGGCGTCTTAAAAAATAAACCGGTAGACATTGTTTTGTAAAATTTGTCTATAGAGGGGGGAATACAAATTTATTAATTCTTGTGTATTCCATCCCTCATATTTATCTACAGCATAGTGTGTAAACAGCTATCTTACAGCGATGAGAAATCACCAATGTGACGGTAATTAGTCAATGTAACAGTGTTTAGTCCTTGTTCGTGATGACGAGTGGACCCACATTGTCATTGTGTTCCTTGTTATGACGTCCATGGGAACCGTCACAGTACGGCCACTGTACATACAAATTTTTTTTATTATCAAAAATGACATAAACGCACGCTCAACTGTTGATAAAAGCTTATTTTCGAGAATACAAGTAATACCTGTTCATAAAGAACTTTTAATTGAACAGTTTTCAGGGCTATCTTTTAATTTCATTCAATCACTTTTTGTAAGAAACAAGATGAAACACTAAAATGTATATATTCTAATTGTAACACTAAAATATATAATTTTTCTAATATTTTTCTAATTCCTGGGAAATTTATGAGGAAAAAAAACTTACATTTTCAGATCTCCAGCAGCGACAAAATACAGCTTTGTCAGAGATATCTTCAATATCAACAGTATCCACTACTTTGTCAATATCTTTCTTTATTTTCAGATTAACGCAACCATGTGGCTGTAAGATAAATAATTTGTATTACCACATGGAAGTAGGTGGAAAAACTAATAGAATTATAACAAATTTATTAAAAATGTAAAAGTTATTTAAAAAGGAGTAATTAGGTTTCTGTCACATACTTATATTATTTCGTCTTTATTATATATTACTATTATATTTATCTCGTTTCACTCTTATTATTAATTACTATAACTACACGATAATAAATATAATATATGCAAACTGTGATAATTTACAACTGGTTTAAGTGGAAATTAATTCATCCAGAAGAAAGGTTTCAACAAGCTTTTCGTTTTCTCGCGATATTGGACTATAAATACCCTTTGCACTAGAAACAGGGCATATAGAACGTTTCATAACTCGAGTTTCATTGAAATGACAATTTTTCTATGTGTGCGCAGGTGGATGTATCTTTTTCCTTCAACACGGAACAGCTAAGAATTACAAAGTTGAGCTCATCCACCATCTAGTTTACAGCCAAGTTTATGGCGAATTGACAGATACTTATAAAAGTCATTATCTGGAAGTTACATAACTTTTCTAGCGATATCACAATAACGGATCAGCTAGTTTCTGTCGTCCTTGATACTTCTAATATGAGACAGGTGTGAAATACGTACCACAGGTCTGCCGTGAGGGCAAAACGCCCTGTAGGACATGTATCCTATACCGGCGAGAAGGGCAGTGGGTGGTAGAAGGGCAAACCAGTCCCTCACTAGCGTAAGGAGAAAGACAAGCAAAACGACATAAATTAGAAAGGGATTGGGCCAATATTACATTTATCGTGCGACAGAAATTTTTTTTAAGCGCGTCGATTGGCTGCGGGACAATAAAATTCTCGAGTGTCTAGAAACTTTCTAGTCAGCGGGCAATCAACGCGCTTGAGAAATGTGCCGTGCGACAAATGTGATATCAGCCTTACACGGTCCTTTAAATCGGGAGGTTATGGCGGAGTCAGAAGGATGACGTGTCGTGGCATACGATCACTTGGCATATGGAAGTGCACGGCGGAAATTACCTCCCAGTCGGAACCACCCGCCTATCGAGTCGGGGATCGGTAGGCCGGCCAGATAATTCGGCACGGACACCTTGACAAGACGCGCGATCGACTCCATAGTCGCTCGACTGACCGGACTACTGACTGGCGATCGCAGTCCAACCGCCAGGCGCTTTCGCGTACAGTGCCGAGGTCCTTTCGCCGAGTCCCGTCGCGCAAATATTTTCGGTAGATCGGGAGGCGAGCGCAAAGTTACGAAATGACAATCCCCGCGTGTTGTCCTCCTCCCTGTTCTCCTTTCTCGTACGATATCTACGATCTGCAACCCGATTTTGCTCGTGGTTTGAAAAAAAAGAGCCAGTCATCTTGGCAAATCGCTCTATTCAAACGCGAACAAGTGTCCGTGGGTCTGTTTTTTATATAGCTCAACTGGCTGCACTAGTTCAGAGCTTATCTTTCTCCTTCTAACATGGAGGGAAAAAGATGTAAGCTCTGAACTGGTGCAGCCAGTTCAGCTATAAAGAACAGACCCCGTGTCTCGTAAAGCCTCCGCTACAATGATTCTCGGTTCTGTCTACAATGGTCGTAGTCGTAGTCGCTCGATAAGAATTGACCAATCGCAGTCGATTATTCTTACGACTACGACCATTGTAGACAGAACTGAGAATCATTGTAGCGGAGGCTTTAAAGCCCGTATCAGACTACGGATTGAGATTGGGATTAGATTGAAATTTGACCAATCGCAGTAAAGTTTATTAATCTCAAGTGCAGTAACTTTTACTCTGATTGGTCAAATTTCAATCTAATCCCAATCTCAATCCGTAGTCTGATATGGGTTTTAAGCCCGCTGCAGACGATGCTATTTTTCCTGCTGGATTGCTTGCGATTTAGTAAATTACTATCATTGCACCACTCAGCATTCAGGATTCCTAGTAATTTACTAAATTGCAAGTAATCCAGCAGGAAAAATAGCATCGTCTGCAGCGGGCTTTACACGAGAGCCAATGGCCGCGTTCAGCA
>NW_011967135.1:484633-556225 GCF_000949405.1 Vollenhovia emeryi
TTCAGCAGACACAACTGTTGAGTGAGCGCTCAGTATGATTGGTTAATACTTTTAGATCCAGCCAATCATGTTAAGAAATCATTGAGCGCTCACTCAACAGTTGTGTCTGCTGAACGCTACCATTAGCCACGTTCAGCAGGCACAACTGTTGAAAAGTGTGTGCGCCCCGCTTAAGTCTCGAGAAATTGACCAATCGCGGTCAAGTATGAGTAAATACGCGACTGTGATTGGTCAATTTCTTAAGGCTCAGGGTTTAAATCTCTATTGTAAACTGGGACTGACGCGACATCTGACACGTGGCTCGGAAAACAGAGAAGCGCGCGGCCAGCGCCACCGCCGGTGCGTACGCCCCTGATCTCGGCACGCCGCTTGCGATTGGTCGGCGGCGCGGCGCCACGGGAGGGGGGGGGGGGCTACGCGGTGACGAGGTGAAAGACCGGTGGCGCGCGCAGGTGGCGCCGCGCGCTTGCTCAATCAGTCGCGGGTTGTCCACCGGCCAGGTGAGAAAGTTGTTGTTGTTGTTGTTATTACTCGCTGCCGGCGCGCGTATCTTCCGTCGCGGTTCCGCGACACCGGTGCGCACGACGGCGTCCATCCGTGTAGTCGCGTCCGCGTGCCGTCGCCGCCGCCGCGCGTCCGATCGCCTTCCCTGCGAGAGACGAGTGTGGCGTGCGCGCGCGCGCGCGCACACGCTCTCTCGCGCGCGCGCGTGCAGGGTGAGCCTCGAAGCGCAGCGCGGTCGCCGCCGCCGCCGCCGCCGCCGCCGTCGCCGCCGCCGTCGCGGCGCGGCATCTCCTTTCTTCCCCGCGGCGTCGAATGAGAGCGAAGGGGACCGAGCGCGGCCGACGATCGTTCGCAGTGCGGCGCGAGGAAGGGGGCCGGGCGCTTCCCCGTCCCGCGCGTGGGTGTGCGTGCCCGAGTGATAGATACACAGTTGTCGGGTGACAGAAGCGCGGAGGGCGAGGATAACCCAAATAGGGAAGGTGCGCCCTTTACCCGTTACCTCCTCGGTCGGAAGTGCAGAGGTGCGAGCGAGAGAGTGAGCCGAGTGTGCGTGTGTGTGAGAGAGAGAGAGAGAGATCGTGGAAACGTGACATTACGGCAAATGACAGCGAAGAGGTGAGGATCAATGTGCCGTGATGGCTGAGGAGGAGCTGCTGGTCACCCTGTGCCGCGGCGACTCCGGCTCCGGCGGCTCTTTCGGCTTCTCCTTGCTCGGCGCCTCGGCGTCGGCGGGCCTGCCGGCCGCCCACGTCATCTACGACATCGTCGAAAACTCGCCGGCGGCCAGGAGCGGCAAGGTGAGTTACGACGCGGCTGCTAGAATAGACCTTCCCGCCGTAAGGACGACTCGAGCGTACCGCCTCCCGCCAAAGGATTCATCCTTACGGATAAACGATTCTCGCGCGATCGATTCTTGCGCGCGGTACGGCGGCCCTTTTTTTTATATATTTTTTTTTGGTTAAACCGAACGGCGAACTTGTCGCACGCACGGCTGTCCCTGGCACGACTGCGTGGCACGGGGAGGTTGCGCTTCTCTTGAGAGCAAAGACGCGCGAGACGTTTAACGATTTTTCACGCGCGTCCGTAACACGGGAAAGTTAAACGTTGGGATAAACAATTTCATCGGGAGTTTCGCGTTCACCCAGTTTGAGAAATCGATAACACGCGAGGAGATGCCACGATTCTCGCAAGATTGATTTTCGCTGGTCCGCCGAGTCCGGGAAATTGCTCTTTGCAAGTACGGAAAATAAAGGATTAGCGATAAGAATGAGAAAGGATCGATGACGTTAGGGCCATTTTTCGCGCGCGCCTGTGATGCACGGCACGATTGATCTTTATAAATAAACGCCGCGATTGTTGTAACATCGGCATTTGCGCGCTGTCCGCGCCGGAGATTGATTTTTCATCGATAAGTATTGAAACGAGTGAATTCAAGTGCAAGAAATGAGAGAGAGCTTCTCTCGCGAGCTGTTTTACATAGGAAGTGCCACAATACCGACTGGCGGGGAGGGAAATATCGTGTTTTCTATTTTCTTCTTTCTTTCTTTTTTTTGCGATCGAGATACATTGGCCGGAAAGAAACGAGGACAATTGAAGTGTGTCCTCGGAATACATTAAATATTACGGCTTATGGCAATTTTTTGTCGAGCGGCTTGTGCTTTTGTAAAGAGGAAGAATGAAAGGGCCTCGAGAATGTTCTCCTCCGCGTTCTTTAAAAAGCACTCGATATACGTGAATGAGAATCAACGGTTCCGAGTGCCACCTAAACACTCGCGATACTCTTGACAATAAGAGCAAGATATATTATTTCTAAAGGACTCGAGGGGTCCTATGATTGATTAGAATTGAAATCTTGCTCGTTAGTTTATCTCCCAGGCCTGTCATCCTCGATACCGGGGTAAAGTCCTCCGTTACGAAATAGGACTCTAATATGAGACAGCAGGTTTTCAACGTCCGATTTCAATCGCAAATCTTGTTTTCGCAACGACTACGCGATCTAACCGATCAATTTTCCCCGAAACAGATTTCACTCCGAGGGCAATAAATTCACGACGGGGCCAACAGACGATGCCCATTAATTTTGCAGAAACCCCGCCATCTCGTATTAGGAGCCTATCTTGCAATAGGGGGACTTTCCTCCATAAATTTACGATGGCATAACAGTGATACTCTTGTTGAGTTAAATTGCATTTTCATTTTGTATTTACAATTACTGCTCGAACGTGTAACGATTGAAAACTTTAAATTATTCAAGTTGGATTGAAAACTAATTAGAACCTTTGACCCGCTGACAATTTAAACATTGAGTTTTAGTAAAGCAGGTCTGTTTATTTCTGCCTGTACACCAACATTCCATGTAATCCGCGATAAAGAGAGATGTCAGATAACCCGGATAACGTAATCAAGATAGGTTTCACTGTCATAAACAAATGATTCAAACAACGTTTGGATATCGGGCAGAAAAGGCTGGTTAATGCGGTTACGAAGTCGCACAAGTCGTCGGCTAAATTTAGTTTTGACGCTGGAAACGAAGAAAAAAATGACGAAGACGAGATATGTGATGTAAAAGCGAGAGTGCACCAGCTGCATTCTTTCTGCGCAGCACAGTTTTGCGAATAATATTTCATAACGTGCGAGAGAGATGTTTCGAGCGAATGTTGCAGGCATTAACAGCGTGAAAAATATCGGCTACTAATACTTGAGGCTAATTGGGATAGCGAGTTGTCGAAATTAATTTTGCCGATCGATAGATGTTTAAAATACAATTAAACGTTGGCACCATAAAGCTTGCTTGCGTTTATTTTAAGCGATATTGCACCACTGGAGAGTAATTTTGCCCCGCTTTACGTTTCTCAATCAGCTGGTCTCTTAATAAAGAGAGCTGCTCTTGACGATCGTTAATCGCCCCGAGAAAGATGTTGAGCCTCCTGAGATCACTGGAAGCTGCGTCCGCGCGAATGCCGGGGTACGGGCAGCTGGTCCAAACTGGTCCGTCGTCCCAGAGCAGATCCAGCCCTCCAATTCTGGTCTCGTGTCCGCTGAAGCGACCCTTCCGACAAAATTACCCATTTATTTATACGAGATGTCTTTCAAAATTTTTAACTTTTAAGTAACGTCAGTGTCATCTTAAAAATATTTCAATTGGAAAAGCGCACTAAAGAATACATCGCAAAAATATATTAAATAATTACAAACGTGTATATAAATGTATAAATGAACATATGTGAATACATTTATTATAAACTACATACGTAGCGGTACAATAATATGTAAACAATCAGTTGGACCGCCGATACCTCAAAGTCGAGGACGTTGAGAACGTCGTCGACCAGATCGGATTTCAGACGTTGATCCTCGTTGTCGGTGCCCGTTAACGCTGGGGATGCGTTGATTTCCAATAGCCAAGGTCGCAGATCATCGCTGAGAAGTATATCGTAGCCGTAGAGCTCGAAACAGTTGCGATCCTGCATCATGGCTGGTTGTACCGCCAGTAGGCTCGCCATTATCACACCTGCATAAATACATCGATATAACAATAAATAGACATAAACGCACGCCAAGATGAAGCGTGTAAAGCGACCAAGTTATTTACCAAGTGTTAGCAATGTGTAACAGTAATTTGATAATTTTGTGAATATACCCGCTATGCGTTGCATCAAATTCTCAACAACTTCCACCTCGTAATAAGCTATCAAATAATCTCTGAGCTTGCTCAATGCCCATTTACAGTTCCATTCCCCGTTCTCGCCTTTCATCGAAGAGATACCCCCGGCATTCTGACTTGCTTTCAGTTGTATTGCTGTATTCGTCAAGTGCACTCTGTTGTCGTCAATGTTTTCCAGATCGAACAATTGGCCACACAAACGGGCAAAACCTTCCCTGGCCAGCCACACTTTCAAGGGATGAAATGATGTCACCAATACGTAAATGCGTAGATCAAACTTTCGTCCTGAAAACGGGGATTTAAATTTCGCTCCGAAACAAATGGGACGGTGATGTCGAAGGGATTCAAGATAAATGGAGCTTATAATTTTACTGGATGTTAAGTTCAATATCGATACATCAAGTAATAAAATTAATAAAATATTAAATTACATGCTGTATATAACTTTATAGTGTATATAACGTATTAATAAAGTATATAAAAATATATATATATAAATAAATGTTCACTTACTTAAAATTGCCAAGTTAATAAAGCCATGAAATTTAAATATGCGCGCGCACAGTTGAATTCTATGATTTTAATTTTTCAACACTACATGTATTTAATTTCTATTATAATTTATGTTATAAAATATGTTTTAATTTATTAATATTATTATTTATTGTAATAATATTAATTATTAATATATATATTACAATAAAACTGTGTATAAATATATATAAATATATATATATATATATACAAATTTAATCTAATAATATTAAATGTACGAAAATCCAAAAATGTGTGACAATATTTAATCCGTTGAAATTGCAATTATGAATAAATATATTTAAATGATCGATCTCGAATACTGAAAATTAAAGCATCTGAATTTTAACCTGCGACGAGATAAGGATTGTCTATGTATTTTTGAACAACGTAAGTCTCGAGAGGGATTCCCGATTGCTGCGACTTAGCCTCTCTGCTTTTCCACTCCGCGAGATCCTTCAGCTTTCTAAACAGAAAGATACCCTTGCCTCGCGATCTCGCCACTGGTTTGACGATCCACGTAGCTCCTTGTTGCCTACGATCATGTTTTGTCATTTCATTGATCCATAATTTTAATCCGACATAACTGTACATTACAACTGGGATTGTATATCTTATCTTCATATTTTTATTCCAATACGATGAATACAAAATGTATCATGTAAACTCTTGCA
Organism: Vollenhovia emeryi; assembly: GCF_000949405.1. Lineage (NCBI taxonomy): Eukaryota > Metazoa > Arthropoda > Insecta > Hymenoptera > Formicidae > Vollenhovia > Vollenhovia emeryi. The sequence continues at coordinate 490,010 of NW_011967135.1, forward strand.
GATTTTTGGAATAATAAATATAATAAAATGTGGCTACACGAGAATATATTTATAGTACATGATATGTGTATATGTGTGTGTGTACAAATGTAAAAAAATTAAAAGTTTGCTATAGAAATTGTGCAGATATATGAATTTTATAATATTTTGAATAAATATGTCTAAGAGCGACACGAAAAGTTTCTTTTTACATTTAATACATGTATATAATCTAAAAAACCTTAAGATATCAATAGCGCGTATTGATACTCATTTTTCGTTTGAAATATTTTTCTCGATAAGAACTTCTAATCAAATATAATATTTAGATAACGATAAAACGTCGTGAGCGTTAGGATAGTGACGGATTTTCCTTGCGGGAAGGAATGTAAAATTACAATTGAAACTGATCCAATTAACAACGTCTAATTAATAATATAAGCAAAAGTAAATATTGAATAAGAAATAATTGTACTTGTGGTATTCCTCGACGAACATCCGGTAGTCGCTAGGCAGCTCGAAGGTCACAGGCATGGCATCGCTGACGCGAGCCTCGGCAGTTTTTCCAGCCCTTACGAGAGCCTTCCTGTAGCGTTTGAGATTACGGTACAGGTAATTCTTCCGCGTGAGCTCGTAGTGGTTACGGAAATGCGGCACCCGCTGGTAAGGGCGCAGCTTCTTCCGATCCCCGTCCAACGCTTGTCGCAGCACATCCCCTGTTTCGCACCACCACAGGTGCCAGCTAGTGTCTTCGGGGTCGACTATCTCAAAGAAGAAAGATACAACGCTACAGCTATTTTCATTCATCCGGCATTCTTACCGCTACAAATTTTACACGTTGAAAGCAATGAAAATCAAAAGAAAGATGTTTAATTCAAAATACACAGATTGGTATCGAGCTTAAATATTGTATGCACTTTTTATTTTCGCTCGTTTTGCTCGTGTGTAAACACGATAATCCGTATCGGTATATTTATAATTGTTCAATATTTTTAACATCTATTTACAGTGTCTCAGAGCTGTTAATATCTAATTATGCCATATATTCGAATTCTATTTGTAGTGATATAGATGCTATGTTATATCAATTAATACTATTTATAATGCTTCTTTTTAATAGTGAGAGTGTCTCTCTTTCTCTCTCTCTCTCTCTCCCCTCTTTCTCTATTTCTACGTGTGTATAATTAATAAATATCTTTCTTATTCAATGGTATTTTGTGTGCATACAGAGATCCCGTAAGATATTAGAAACTTGACAAAATTACCCGAGTCCAACCTCTTGCCAACATTACTTCAATTTGCGTGGAAGAATAATCACAACGGAATTTGACAACTTTATCTTCGGAACTCTGCTTTTTTTTTAAATCACTGACGGGCTTCTTTTCCCCATCAGATAATTTGGTCGTTTCGGTCTCTCTTTCGGAAGGAGTAATCCGCGAATACTCCAATATCTTTTGGATGTTATTCATGGTTTATCAAGATGATTGAACGACTATTCAGACATATTGAAAGTGATTCGCATTTATTAATCTACACAGTGTGTTTTAAGAGAGATTTCACCTCTTCTTTGATCCCCTGTAAACTTCTTGTGATTCAAATTTTTATTTTATATTGAGATCAATTTTGTTAAAAAAAAAATATATATAATTTTGTACGATTAATTCAATTCATTAATTTTAATTAAATTTCCATCTGCAAGAAAATTTTCACTCATTAATATATCATATAAATATACATATACAATGTATATATTTAGTCTCTCTCTCTCTCTAAAGCTTAAAAAGATTAGTGATATGTACTAACTATTAAATATCTTGTAATATATGGGATTTACTCCACACAAATGGATTTTGTACTTAGATGAAAGTTTATATGTAAACATATATCTCATTTAACTTTATTATAAAGTTATAGCAAATTGCGTGTTCTGCCAATTTATATCTGTATCTGTAATAAATCCGCGAGAACTTGGAAATGTAGAGAGATTATAAAGGAACGGGGTTCCAATACCTTGTATTGCGATTTCATCGATATGCAATAATTGTTTACACAAGTCAAAGTGCATTGTGCGCAAAATGATTCATTAGAGGACGGATTAGAGGACAGCGTGAAGAAAGTCAATGTCACTGCGGATCCGAAAATACAATTGGCCACCGGCCGAATCTTCGCGTTCCGATTCGCGTTCGATCAGTCGCATTTCGTCGGTTGCTAGTTGTCGGTGCTCTTTCAATGCGAATAAAGAATTCGCAATTGTATCCTAACGTGCGCATCGAATGCCCAAACTCGCATCCTGCCTGTCGTGCTGTTTGCGACCCTTTAACTTTCTTTTGGGACGTTCTGAAAGGGATAGATATGATTACGTTGAATACATGGCGCTCTGTGAGGTGAATCTCATAACTTTGTGCGACAACTTAGCCATATAATTATATAACGTAAGAAAAAAAGACACCAAGTTAATAAATTAATTGACAACATGTTTCGAAAAAATTACCGTTTGTTGTTATTGCCGCTAATTTTATTTATTATCATGTACTTTTGAAAAGTTAAAAATTGATGTTACATGTTAACACATATCTTCAATTTATCTTTAAAGATTCAACGCCAGCTTTAAATTAAATATTACAAAAGCTGTGCGTTATTAAAAATTCATCATTATATCTCATTAACATTACGCCAGTTCTGTTCTGTAACGTAGAATATCTCTGTTCATAAATATTGAACAAATGTCATACTATCCACTGGTAAAGCAACTGGTGCAGGTAAACTAGTATCCTTTCATTGAACTTTTCTTGCCTCCAATGTAATTTCATAACAGGACTTGCTTTCTCAAGTTTTCACGCAACGGCGATCGTGTGCGTTTTCAATCGGTTGTGCGTTTAACAATATGTCGATACGCACAGATAAATATTTATGTTATATTATTTAAACATATATTATTATCGAAAAGGCTATCATTATTTAATTACTATAACAAACTCGATATATAACAAATATATGTATATGCTGAAACATAGATTTAATGTTCATATAACATATATATATATTTTTTTAATAGAGATATTTTCTTTATTTTTACAGGTCGAAGCTGGTGATGTCATTCTTAGGGTGAACGAAGTTGATGTCAATCGATTCAGTACGAAAGAAGGTAAAAAATGTATTATATTTACTAAATCTACTTCTTTGAAACATGGTGATTTGTCAAAGTTTTATCGTCGCTTTCTTGCAATTGTGAGTTCAAGTAGAAAAGAGGGAATTTAGAATTAGAGATAACAGTATTATACAAATTATCTAACGTATTAAAAATGATTAAAGAATAGTGGATTAAAGTATAAATGAGAAAAACAAAATAATAGCGATTTTTCCACGCTTTTGAGAATCGATCGATTTTCTTTTTATATTTGTATTTTGTCATTTATTATAAATTAAATGTCACTTAAGCCAACATGATTCGGCATGTAACGCAATGTAATTCAATGTGAACTACGATGGTTTAATTAGAATTTCGGTTCTATCAATTGGACATGACCATCGAAATAGAACTTGATAATACCTCGGAGAACAGAATCTGTAAGATAATCTGTGAAAAATATATAGAGAAACGGGAGAAAATATAAATTCCGATTTGTTTTAGTACTAAAATGTCTACGACTGTCTTCAGATCCCGTTACTCTGAAGCTACGAAGGGGTGAGTGAGATCTTTTAATAATGCATGGCTCTACAGAAGCTTGCACGTATTAATTTTCCATCAAACTTATGATTTTTTCATATGTATCATTCAAACGTCGTCTACACTATAAATGCAAGTTGATTATGTATTCACGAGGCTGCTGAACTCTTGCGATCGTAAGCGATCTAATGATAGATTACTGTCTACACACGTTCTTGAACCTGACACTGTAGTAATAATAGAGTTAACGGTGTAACAACGATCGCGGCTAACGCGATAAACAGAAAAAGTTACGCACCTACCCTCCACGGAAAGGGATGGCCGATGACCAAGGACGCGTGATTATCCGCACGAGCGGCTTTCAAACGATGCACGAGAACGACAAACGATTTTCTGTCAGACGATCACATTGATCTTCCAGGGGACGCTTTTGTGTTTTTTGTCTGCCATTTTATTACAACGTTTTTATTATTGTTTATTATTTTTTAATATTAAAGTCTGTATTAGTTTCAATTAACGAATTTATTCAACTCTGCTAATTTTAATACTTTTCCTGATAATATTTACAAATAATTTACGGTCAAACAATTTCGATGATCCCTTATTATTTCTCTTAAAACAACACTTTCTGCTTTTTTTCATTTTGCACAGTTTCTATAATTTTCTCAGAACATTTTTATGGAAACATCAAATAATCGTGATTTAATGAAAAATATATTGATTGTAACATATTTCGTGTGTAATGACAATAAAGTAATATAGTATAATAAGATACGTATGTATAAAGATTTAGACGTTAAAAAGAAAAATTTACGCAGATCCTGCGGTGAAGGCTCACGTTCGCCGCCTTCTTTCTCCCGGACAACCTATTAAAGATGAAAACACAGAATCCTCAAGAGATGTCTTGACGAACAATCCTAAGAACATTGTCACTTCCGGCAATGTAGAGAAGAAGGAACTCAAGAAGACGCCGGTCACGCCAGAAATGTCCGCAGACTCACCAACGTTGACACCGACGCCTGCAACGACGACGAGGAGCAACGGCTCGTGCAGCGATGCCTCTCTCTCATCGGAATTAGAGGCACTCTTGCCACCCGTGGACCATTTTAAGGAAGAGGAACGGACCCAATGGGAGCCCCTGTGTGCCGAGAAATTCCCGCGACAGAAAACTACACCTCGGTAAAAAGCACAATAAACAGTTTCGACCGTTCGTTATCGCATTCTCGACATTCATTTGAATAGTCATTCTCATCTGAATTTATATCGGTTGAAAATGATAATGCGCGTAACTATATTTTTATTTTGTACACGCTTGACTCAATGACAAAGTATTGGCCGAGTATTGAGGAAACAATGCAATGGAAATACAGAAAAGAAGATAGAGAAATTGAGTATGGAAAGTGACCTGGCTTAAGTTTTCTTTCGACTTGTTCACTCATCTATGAATCCACAATGAAACATCTGTGATGTCAAGGAATGTGGTATCTTGCAATAGTAATAAGGCTTATTACTTTTTGTCAGGTTTGAAGCGTACATGATGACCGGCGACCTGATGCTAAATCTCTCCCGCACACAACAGAGCAGTAATCTGCTACCTAAGCAGCGAAAGGTGGACTCCCTTAGGTACAATCCCAATCATCAGCACACTACCACCATCACCACCACTAGTGCCCACCACAACCACAATCATCATCATCATCATCACCATTATCATAACTCGGTACCCAGCAGTCCCAATGAGACCCAACTGGCACACCAGCACCATCACCATCGAGGAAGCGTCTATAAAACTTCCAGCTCGGCCAGCACATCACCCGTAGGCGCTGCCAGACGCGACGGAGTGCAAAGCACTTCGGGGGCCTTGGTCCAAGTCGATCCCGGCAAGAACACTCCTTCGAGCTTTGGTTTTGTACGTACTTCGCGGTCGGAAGATCATTTGCAGTTCCAGAAAGATCCCTCAATGAGCGCCGTGGATATCGACATCGATGACGATGTCACTTCAAGTCTGAACACGCTGCTGGATCCACGGCCAGAAGGCCTAATGCCAAACGAGCGAATTGTTTGGACTTACAACGCGCCTGTTAGCTCACCAGCTGTTTCCTGCTGCCAAAATGGCGGTTCCTCATCTTCGTCTTCGTCCTCATCATCCTCTTCAACGAGCCCTCAGCGTTCTCTATCCCCTGCTTCCCCCACCTCCGTCTCGTCCTCCGTCATGTCCTCCAACTCTGGTTCCCGTAGGTTCCCACCGGCCCAAACTGTTCCCGGGGTTTCCAGCGCCCCGGGAAGTCATCTCCCCGCTAACGGCGATTTCAGCCAGTCGGAGGCCATCAGCAACATGTCCAGTCCCGACTACAACGATGAAGAAACGATGGATATTCTCAGCGCGAGGGATATTATGATGGTCAGCGATCCCAGCGACAGTGATTCCACCATTCTGGCGAGCGAACCGCCTCAGAGAAGACTGAAGGCTAATCCTCAGGATGCTGGAGAACATAGAATAGTGATTCAAGTAAAAGGGCCTGACAAGGAGACTCCAAGAAACACGAGTCCCAGGCAGACGAGGAGAAGAGGAAATCCCATTGGGGAACTGGGGCCGCCTGCTGCGTCTCAAAATTTGCAGCGAAATCAACCTGGGATTGCGGGGGTGCCTGGGATCATTTCAGGATCTGTGACACCCGAATGTGTAGGTTATCAGGTAATATTATAAAATTTTATCAAATTTTATTTTGAATAAATTGAATTATTATTGGCAATAATAACGCAAACAAAATTCTATAATATTGTATTCTTCTTAAAAGATAAGACACATTTGTACCTCTAATTCTAGCACACATTTTTATTTCAAACTCTAAAAGGATTGGTTTTCCTATGTTTATTCTAATTTATTACTATTATTTAGTAATTATATGTATTATTATTTATTTGCTTATTATCGAATTTAGGAATTGAAAGAGAGCGAAGATGAGAGGGAAGCTTTAATCGCTGGAATGTGCGACGAACAGAAGGGACATGGAAGTGGCGCGTCGCCGCCACAGTCAGCGGACGAAGAAAGCGATATCGAGAGTTTGCACAGTTTTCACTACAGCCCGAAAGCGGTAGATTTGCCCTCCGCGATCCGACTGGCCAAACGTCTCTATTCCTTAGATGGCTTTAAAAAGTCTGATGTCTCCAGACATTTAAGCAAAAAGTAAGCTTTCTAGAACTATTTTCCTGATTAAATCTTTATCTCTCGAAAGAATTCAAACAAAAGTTCGATATAACTGAATTGTTGAAACTTTTTAAAGGGATCCATTATTGATTGCTGTATAAAATGTGAAAAGTTTCAACAGTATCGATTTCAGAAATATGTCATAACTCTTGTATTTGTAGCAACGATTTTAGCAAAGCTGTGGCAGAGGAATACCTGCGCTACTTCATCTTTGAACGAGACACACTAGACATGGCTCTCAGAAAATTTCTCGCTCAATTTTGTTTAACGGGAGAGACTCAAGAAAGAGAAAGAGTCTTGGTACATTTTTCCAAAAGATATTTAGATTGCAATCCCGGCAGTTTCAATTCTCAAGGTGTGTATTTTTGTAAATTAGAAAATTCTATTAAAGAGATTAAAATAATTTAAATCATATTTATCCAAGCTTATTAATATGTTCTTGTTCTCTCTGACATATATAGATTAAACTTAGTAAATGATTTTTTTAGATGCGGTTCATACATTGACTTGTGCGATAATGCTGCTTAATACAGACTTGCACGGTCAGAATATTGGCAGGAAAATGTCATGCTCAGAATTCATTGAGAATCTGTCAGAGCTCAACGATGGCGATAACTTTCCACGTGAAGTGCTCAAGCAGCTTTATAACGCCATCAAGTCCTTTCCCCTCGAGTGGGCCCTGTAAGCAAGCGTTATAATATGTCTTCTTTAAAATAGTCGTTAATTAAATTTTTTGCAATTAATATCAATAGTATCTTTTAGAATAAAAATGGAAATATATTAATTTTTTCAGAAAGTATATAATAACAACTGTTTGGTTCAAATATTTTTCAAGAAAATTCAACTTTACGTTCTTCATTGTTTTAGGGACGAAGAAGGGGATGAAGCGACGAATCAAGCAATTCAGCAAGGTGACGGTACGGCAGCAATTGCTGGTACCGGAAATCCATTTCTCGATGTGCCAAATGTCACGGGTGCTACAGAGTTCAAGAAAGGCTATGTTATGCGTAAATGCTGTTATGACTCCAATGGCAAAAAAAGTATGCGCTCCTTATACATATCTTACAACTTGCAACAACACATTGAATGCAATGTTTATCTTATACAATCTTGTATATTATTATGTCTTTCCATGTACTTCTTGCATTATCTTTCGTATAAAATGTTACATAGCTCCGTTCGGCAAACGTGGATGGAAGATGTATTATTGTACATTGCGTGAGCTCGTGCTATACTTGCACAAAGATGAGCACGGCTTCCGTAACGATAGTTTACACAATGCTATACGTATTCATCATGCGTTGGCTACTAAAGCGACCGATTACACAAAGAAGCAGCATGTTTTTCGGTTGCAAACTGCCGACCAAGCTGAATATCTCTTTCAGACGAGGTTGGTATTTTTTGTAAGGTTTAGAAAATGTCTATTTAGTAATGAAATCAAGTAATATATAAAATAATCAGAATAAATATTTTAATTGAATTTATACATAAACTGAATTTTGAATTGATTTAATTGTACAACTATTATATTATAATTATTAAAATTATAATTCTAACAATTATTATAATTATTGTATAATTTGTAATTTAGTTTTAATTTCAAATTAAATTAAATTTAGGAAATGATTATGTAATTGTATCGATATGTTTCTGCAGTGATTCGAAGGAGCTGCAATCATGGATCGATACCATCAATTTTGTATGCGCTAGCTTTTCGTGTCAGCCTCTCGCAGGCGCGGTTGGGTCTCAACGTAAATTCCAGCGTCCATTGCTGCCATGTAGTCATACCAAATTAAATTCTGTGAGTATAACATGGTTATCTCAATCTTTAACTTCTTTAAATTTTCCTTAACTATCGTCTGGATTATAATACCAATGCATAGTAATTGTTAAATCTTGCTAATTAAAAAATTTATAAACAATATATTAATTTTAAATCAAGTATCGTGACTAAAAAGAGTCATATTGTAATAAGGATTATTATAACAAAAAATAATTTAGTTTAAAAACAAATTTTGAAGTTTGGAAAATCTGAGGAAAATTTGTTTTGTCACTTTGTAAGCTGTTTAAACTTTGAAAATTCCATAAAATTTATTTTTCGAAAAAATTATTCAAGATAACATTTCAAATAATCGTAATATAAGGAGACACATTGTGTAACAAACATTTGTAACTTCTAGGAAATTGAAGTTGAATTGAGATATCGTGAGATATTAGGATTATAAAAATATCTCGAGATAAATTAATTTCCTCATTTGTTTAGTTAAAGAAAATAAAGAGGATTAAATTAATTTGTTAATAGAGAGAACAGTTGCGGGACCACGAAGATAGGGTCAACAGGCTAGAAACAGAATTGGAGGAGCACAGACGGCATCCTCCGGAAAGAGGTGCTAAGGCACTCACTGTACAAAATTATAAGGAAAAAGATGCATATTTGCATCACGAGGTAACTTTAAGCGATCGTAATATAATAATTGCTTGACAATTTTGAATAATTACCTAAAAAATATATATCTTTAACCAAAAATTTTTAGAAAAAGAATCTCTCAAAAAACTTTGTCAATTGAGAGAATCAAAGTTTTTTTATTTTATTCCAAGTTTTCACATTTTGTATAATTAAAATGCAGAAGTCTAAACATGAAAAACGAAGTCATAAAATGAAGTCTAAACATTTTCTGGTAACACAAAATTACAATTAATAAGATTTCAGTCTTTTTAATTAAAAAATATGCTTTTTTATTATCTTTTGTTCTACTCGTAAGTTTATTTTTGTTATCTCTCGTTTCCTCGATTCCTCCCCCCTGTACACGCGTGCGCATACATAAATATTTTAAATATTCTCGTTATCAAAAAATAGATAATATTTTAATCGAAAAAACAAATGTCTTTCACATCTCTAAAGTGATTTGACTTATGAAAAAGTTGTCATCATCATATGATGGCCTCCTCTTTACCATGCAGCATAGTATAACTATCCACTCCATTATTTGTTTCATTTTGCGTCGATCCCTTCGGCGCATGTAACATTTTGTTAATCCAGCCAATGAGAGGAAAGTTGTATGGGTGGTAGGGTAATTTAATGAGTACACACACATACGTACCTATGTACAGTAGAAATCACTTATGCCTTCCCATGAATTTATTATGAATTTAGGCACATATAGAGCACATATACATTTCCATGTATATATTTGCAAAATGTATAAATGTGTTGATATGTGCACAAATTCATGTCGAAAGACATCAGTAATTTCTAGTGTATGTACACACACATATGCTGCTGGATTGGGACCAAAGACATGACGGAATACCACGTGATCGGGATCGCAAAGATCAAAGGGACCGACAAAGAGCGGACCTACTAGTTATACTATGCCATGCAATCTTTGATAAATTTTTCTGTACCTCCTATAATTTTGAAGATACTAAGGTATTTATTCCTATTAGTTTGCCTAAAACTAATATAAAAATAATCAACCTGACAATTAAAAATTCACGAATTAAATTAAATTTTTTTATTATTTATTTAATGTTTTTCCTACTCGGAATTTTTTATCATTGAAAAACTCAATGTTTCATTTTTTTTGTAATAAAGAAAGGACATATATTTCCTCTTCTATTTCCTTTTCTACTTTCCTTTTCTATTCCGCTTAAAATTATCCTTTCACTTCGTCATACTCTACAGAGCAACCCTCGTTCCAGCTGAAGCGGTATAAAACATATGCCTATCTTCTTCGTTCCCGGCTGTCGTTCAGCGAGATGGAATCATCACTAGTTGAAAGCAGTATTGGTGAGGTGGACGAGGGTATGCCACTTGGACCTACTGGAGCCATAGGAAATGCAGAAGGAGCTCTGGTACCACCGCCGGTTCCCGAACGATCAACTGCTACTAATAGGTACAGTTACCGGACCGCCATTTACAGCGGCGGTGGCCGCAATCTACTGAACGGTGGCAATCAGGACTATAATGCCGCCGGTGGTGACGTTGGTTGACGCAATGCTTATGGCCTATGTGGGCTAGTTTGACCCCGGTGTTGGTGCTGGTGCTGGTGACGGTGACGTTAATGTTTGACGATAGACACGAGTGACGCAAACTAACGATATACCTGGCAGCGCATTACACACTCCAATGATATTATTAAATATTATAATGTATTCGAGAACAAAATACTGTCCTCTGATATAGCAAGGTTGAACTGCAGCTGCATCAAACTTCTTCTCTTTCCTGGGATAATCAATTGCTGAAGAAGACGTAGTAAAACTTATAAAGGAAGAAGTTTTATACAAATGTAGCTTTATTCGCTATATCTGAACCAGATAGTATTTTGCTGTTCACTGTATACTCCATTCAGTGGCGCAACTATTTGATCAGATTATAGGTATGCCGAAATTAGTACAACCAAAAGGAAAATGATTTTTCATATAAAAGTAGGTAAATAAAAGTTTTATCTTAAAAAATGTTTTCTAATTAATTTGATAGTAGTAACGCCACTGATTCTTTTTGTCATGTTTTCTAATTGCGGCAGCTATTTTAGCTCTCGTTGAATCTGTTTGTTTTACTCCTTCAGACCTGACTTCTTATGTGTTTAATTTTACATAAAAATTAACTTTATGTAAAATTTAATAACTATAAAAAAATTTACTAAGCAACATGTTTACAATAAAATATCGAAGAAGAAAAATACACATATATTGTACATTGAGAAAAATGACATGCCTAAAAATGATATTTATAGCTAGAATTGAATTTAATTCTTAAAAAATACATATAATATGCATCAGGTCCGAAAGAATTAACATTCTTTCTGATATTAATACAATTCTTTTATTTGATGTATAAAAATTCATATGTATTCCGGTTTGACTTCCCATAATATTTTTATTTTTAAAAACTTTCAATCTATTCTAACTTTTTACTTGATTTTATTTTTTTATTTATGATTTAGCATATTTGGTACAAGAGGACAGTTTTTGTGATGAAAAAAATATTTGATAATATTATAATATATATGTTAATATAAAGAACTTAAATATGAGTAATATTTTCTTTACCAGTGATGAAATAACAGACAAATAATATTATTCGACTAGAACTGACAGAAATTTATTGCAAAAAATGAATATTTAATATTTTTCGCAATAAATTTCTACCAGTTCTGGTCAAATAATATTACCTTTCTGTTAAAGAATTTAATTGAAATTTTTTCATTTTTCTAAAGATTTCAATCAGAATCAATTTTTTATTTAAATTTAAGTTAACAGTTTAACATTTAGAAATCAAGTACCAAATTGGAAGACTTATAAAAGAGAATAGTTTTTCATAAATACTATAAAAATATTTTATTCGCAATGAAAATTTAATTTCAAAAATTATAGATTTAGGAAAATATTAATAATTTTGAATGTCTTTGCTTAAATCTTTTCTCTTTTTTATTTCCTTTACTTATTTTCTGTCTTCTATTTCTTTTTTTTTCTCTAATAAGAAATAAATGTCATTTTGATCTTCTACGAATTCTATTTTATTACTGAAGCCAATGTGCACAGGAATACTTATGGAGATAACATATTATGCTGTTTCACCATATTGTTAGTTTGCGCACAAATATTAAATATGCAAATTTAAAAATATATAAAAGTTGAGAGGCTGTTAAGACTGGGTAGAAGAAAATTTTCACATTTCGATTTGCTGTTATAGAAAGTTGAAGAAAATGTGTCAATCATTTATGACTGCAAAGAAAAATATATACAAATTTGTTATTTTGTTAATGATTTGACACAAATATATTAAACTGATATATTTTTTATTTATATGTATAACTAGACTTGGAAAAATTTTTTGTGCTTTTTGTATGTAATAATGTATTTGTTTTGTGCTTTTGATATCTTGTTAAGTTTTTTACATACAACATAAACAATTTTTTTGTTTCAAATCTTAATTAAGAAGTTAATAGTATATAAAAATAGATGTAAAATTAAGCATGCCATAATTTTTTATTTAAACTGAATAAATTATATTATGTGTAAATATATTTTTTATTGATATTAATTATATGAAATGTATATTTTATATTTAAAAACAGCTAAAATTCTTTCTCCTGCCTTTCTCCCATCCATCCCTTTTCTTTTCTATTTCTTCTTCCTTTTTCCCTTGGTTTCTGTTTCTTTCTTTTTTCCCTCTTGTCTAATCTGTACAATAAAATTGTTGTATCTTTAGTCTTAATAATGAACTAAATGTTTATGATAAATATAAATTCTTGCATTAAAATTATTGTGTGTGTATATATATATAATTATAATTATATATACTTATATATAATTATATATTATACATATACCTGTATGTATATCATTTGTCCTTCCTGGTTTTTATGTAATAAAATTACTTTGAAGGATTAAATTTTTTAATAATTTGCATTGCAATATTCTGTTTATAATGTTTGCAATAAATATTTATTTTTGCAATAATGTTGAATTTAATAATTAAATAGAAATTGGATATGCATCCAATTAATATGTCAAAATTAGACAATTATAAAGATGTTTCTATCATAATGATTTTAGATTACTAACAAACGAAGTTAATAATGATTAAGAAAATAGATACGAATAATAAAAATTATAGTGATTTTTTAATTTCTATAAATTATATAGTAATTTATATATAATATTGTACAATACATACACATACATATGTATAATATATATATGTTTGTGTGTGTATGTATGTATACGCGTATATGTACATTTATAGATGGAAAAATATGAGTATAATAAAAATTACTATACAAATAAATTATTGTTTAAGAAAAATAACACAAATGTTCTATCTGATATATGATATGCGCATAAATTGGTTGGCGCTCTGTATAGACTTTACTTGTAAACAACAACAAACAAACTATAATTTACTTGTAAAATTAATTAAAAAGTAAAGAGAATAAATCGTCTTATTTAGTTTTATTTGTAATTTTTTTATTAACTTTTGTTGTTCTTTTTTAAGTATCTTTAATTAAACTTTGTGAGATACATTTTTTTTACGTTTAACAATTTGTCTATGTCATATTTTATCTTCCTTTCTATGTTTTTCTCTTTTCCATTTTATTATTTATAAATGTTTTCTCTTTATCTATTTCTCATTTTTTCTAAGTTTTTTAGGATAAATTGCCATTTTATCGTTTATAGCGTACTCCTTGTACATAAATCTGTAATATATGTGGATATATATATCGTAACAAGCACTTATTATAAACTATATAATATTATAATAAAGATCATTGATCTTCAAGTCTTATTCACATCTTTCTATCTAAAGACCTGATTATTTTCTATAGAGCATGAAATATTACTCTTTATTTAAAGAAGTTAAACAATTCTACATTAAACAAGAATTATTTAAATATATTTAAATATTTTTATATATTATATAATATTATACATAATATATAAAAATAATTATTTTATATACTAGCTTTTGAATGCCTTGATCTTAGCAATATTATTAATTATTATATATTGTAAGATTAGATCAAAATCCTATTATGTGTCTGGTTACACGTATTTTATGTTTTTAGTTATTTGTTGCTTTTATATATTCTGCTATATTGGGGTGGTTCCTTACATTAATTTAAAGCATGCTTGCTGCACGTACGCACACACACCCACACACAAAGTATTCATAATATGATAAATCACTTGTATGTATTTTTTTATGCACATAAGTGATTGCATTGTATGAGATTATAAAAGTTTGAGATATGACAAAAATAATACGTAAGTAGAATAGTAGTTGCGCCTTATTAATAATTAAGAACAATTTTAACATTTTTAATTGCTACTTGCCGAAATTGAAATTAATTTTTTAAAATTAATCCGCAATTTCGGTCGAATTTTTGTAAAAGTTCGACAATTTTTTGTTTATAATAAATTCGTATTCATTTGTTGCATGCAACAGAGTTGACCCGGCAGCAACGTAAACAGGATCCAGCAAGATTGTTACATCCAGCTTTCAGGATGTTACTCAGGACATCTTCCTTTTCGCGCAAATATAAAATAAAGTTTACTGTTAAAATCGAATATTGAAATGGTCATTGAAAAATTATGATATTTAAGGAAGAATGAAGATTGTGTGTGTGTTGGCTGTGTCAATCAAAGTTATTAGTTTATTAATTAACAAGAAATATAATTAATAAATTATATAGGATATAATTGCCTATTCCCATAGCTCATAATATTTTATAAATACAGATTGCAGAACTTTTAGATGCAACATTATTTAAGCATTTTTTATATTAGTTTCCTATATTAAGTTATTAGAAATAGATCTTTTTACTTAAATAAAGTTTAATTACAAAGTAACATTTTGGTTAAATTTAAATAAGTGAAGAAATCACATGGTTTTGAAAGTATTGTAAATCGATTTATTATAAAAGTTTTTTATTACCATTTTTGTAGACAAATTTGATCTTTGATTATATTAATAATAGGCAATCTTTATTCTTTCTAATTATAAAATTTTCCAAAGCAACAGAGAACAAATAACCAGAATACATTATAGAAAAGGTTCCAAGATAAGAAAAGGGTGATTAAAACCTTACCTCGTAAGATTAGGCAATCTTTTCGTTTCCTAGCAAAGGTAATTGATTTGATAATAATTAAAGCTAGAATTTCTCTCCGTATTTACGCGAAATATTATTTAAGACTGATTGTAGCAAAATGTTGTGTGCACCGAAAATTAAACAATTGAAAGGAAATTGCCAATACGTAAAAATTTGTTTCAACATAGTGACGATTAACATAGTGTATGTAATTCTTTCCTAATCCTATGATATATTGTACTATCAAAAATTATTACAAAATTATTCCTTATAGATATTTTATAATTCTATATGGACGAATAATACATTTAAATCGTTAGGATGCGAAAAAGAGGCCAAAGAATTGCATTTATATATACATTCTACTTACTCAATTTCTTCCATAATTTTACGTATTATGTATGTATATACATGCACACATACACACACTCACACGTGCACGCACACACATACACGCTTCAAGACTTTACATAATATATTTACACAATTTTTAATTTTGTTTTATGAAAATTGGAGATAGCATGTTTAGTTTTATTCATTGAGTAACTAGATAATAAATTAAAAGAATAAGATTTCTTTGTACAGCTTAATTTGCTGCCATTGTAAACATACATTTGTAAATATATTTTTATTATTATTACCATATTATAGTATTATAATTTGAGGATAATTATTGATCGATATAATGAATTTAAGAAAAAATGACTGCGTTTTATATTTATGGATTACTATTATTATATGTATCTTTGTAAATATGATTATGTAGATATTAAAATAAAAAATCCTATAAATAATATCACTTTACATATTTTATATATATACATACATATATTTCACAATATTTTAAACATTAAATGATTAAAAAATAATTCCATAATTAAAGTATGAAAAGTTGAAGTTAGGTATTAAAAAGAGATGGAAAAGGGAATATTTTTTTATTAAAAATCAGTCATAATGAAATCGGTATAATAATTGTATATATAATTCTTCCAAATTGTTTCAGAATTTTTCATTTGCGCTTTACATACATGTATCGTGTGATTCGAAAAAATAAAACTACTTCGTATAATATATATATATATACAGAAACAGTGCGGTGCACACGGTACGCGTGTGTATCTATATCATTGTAATTATACATGATGATGATAATAATAATTATTATATAATATAAATGTTTTATGTTACAACAAATCATCATCGGACCAAAAGCACTAAGATAGAAACTCTCTTTCACCTCTTTTGTTCACATACAATCCATTTACCTTTTTTCTCGATCTTTCAATATTTTTTCTCTTCTGGTATACAATAATATACAAGCAATCGGTATTTTGTCTTAATACAACGACAACTATAATATATATTGTACAACACTTTGGAGGAATGTGATGGCGTCTCTGATTAGCACCACAACTTCTTCGATTTATCTAGCCCTTAGTTTTTAACCCTGGATCACTCCTACAAACTAAAAAAAGTTCATCTTAACTCTCACTTTCACTTTTCTCTCTCTCTCTCTCTCTCTTATTATGGAAAAACTAAATAAATTAATTTTTTACTTTTATTATAAAGTAGAAAAGCCAAAAAATAAAAATATCGCAATATTGTTGAATTTATAAAAACAAAAATGTACATGTTTTATAATATAATATATATTTCTCTCTTTGCCATTTGAAGTTTTTAAAGTCTTTCTTTCTAGATAATATAATTACATATATTATATAATTGGTTCTTCATCTCAATTTCTTCTTTGTTTGAACTTAAATCTAAAAATTATAATTCTTAATTACGTAATACAATTATAAGAACGTACAATTGTCTCTTAAAAAATCGGAGAAGAAAATATATAATGTATAATTCAAACATATAATTCATTACATTGTTGAATAATCTATAGCTATCAAACTAATTTTAGCAATATATTAAATAATAGAGAAGTCAATCCGGGGTTAATTGTCTAATATTGCGCAATGGCACTTTACAAATTAAATTATAGTGCTTGTCCTATATATACATACATACATACATACATATATGTATATATATAATGTATTTATATAGATACATATATCTATATAATATATATCTATATATCTGTAATATATATGGATATATAATATAAACTTTATTTTGTATTTATATATTTATATATAGAATTTGTTTCACTATATATCATTCATCATTTCATAGGAAATTATTTCTATACAACTTCCTACCTTATATAACATAGTAACAATGATAACAATGGGCAGGGTGGAGAGGCTGAGTTTTCTTCTTCCCTCTTTGTCATTTTCTGTTTCTTCTTTTTGTTGTTGTCGTCCTAAATCTTTTTAGTTCATCCACTTACGACAGTTGGGTGCGCCGCAAGCACATGCGATCTTGTGCTGATCATCCTCGATATCAAATTTGTAGTCATATGCCAGCTGCAAGAGAAGATAATGTGTGTAACAATATAAAAAAAATTAATATAATAATTTAAAATATATGATAAATATAGAAAGGATTTATGAAAAGCATAATTAAAAAAAAATTTTTTTAATTTTTTTAAAACTCAAAATATCATATTAAAAAAGATATATTTAGTTTTCATTTTTCATAAACAAAAACGTACCTCTTCACCACGTGAAATTCGGCGCTTAGCAAAAATGATAATCCTGAAATCGCGTTCAACTTCAACGTTCTCAGCGACACAATTGGGATTACAGGAATGGTTGATGTAGCGAGCGAGTCCGCCACATAAAGTCGCATCTATCACTCGCTCCTCATCCAATCGGAACATATATATACCACGATTCTGCAATATATAATATTACATATAGAAAACAGAATAGAAAAGATTAATTAACCAATAGAATAAAATTGAAGACGCTTTCATACTCACTCTAGCCTCATATTGTTTCTCCCTTGTTTCCGCCAATTCTGACCGAATAATTTCTCCAATGTATTCGATCACCATCGTATGCTTCTCCAGATCTCTGGCCGCGTATAATCCCAGACCCTGAATCTTTGATCTCGCCAAATAAACATTATTACGCCATTCCTGTTTCATTTTCTTGTACTGCGAGCTTTTTGAGTGGACAAATTGTTTTGAGTATGGACAGGAGGCAGCCTCGCCAGCAGCAGCAGCTGCTGCAACTAATGTAGAAGAGACCCCGCCCATCGTTGTGGCAGCACCACAGGTTGACAAGCCAAATGGTACTCCACGTGAAGCAAAGCCTCCTGTACGTTGGGTGTGCGGTCGTTTCCACGGTAGCTGATTGCGCAAACGTGCCTCCGTCCGTGCACACCCGGTTGGATTAATGGCCAGAGGCAACTCCAACAACGGGTTACGACCATATTTAAATCTGAAAGCGAGGAATTTTATATATTTTACTATTATTGGTATTATTTAAAAAATTTCATGTTTTTCAAAACTAGTAACAAAAGCGGAAAAGTTACCATAGGAAAATTATCAATACCATTTATTTTATCTAAATTAATTGCAAAATAACATTAGGTTCTTCTACCTGTAATCGGTTAGAGTCTCTATTCCAGGTAAGCTTTCCAATACCCGCACTACTGCTGGCTCTGTCAAACCAAACAGATCTTCTCCTGAAACGTATCTCGGGAATAGTTGAACAGAGTTTGTATTTCTCCTCAATTCTGCTAGTGGCTCTAAGATTCGACTCCAAACTGCTCGCGGAGTAGCGTCTCTCAGTTCGACATCCTCCTGATTAGGTTCTTGGACTAAGACACGAAATTCGGGACGACCAGAAACATCGTGGATCGAACAGACATAGCGGCAACGTTTATTAGATCTGCGCATACTCCAGTAGAAACGCACAATTTTGTAGCCCACTGGATAAATGTAGTTGGGTGTGTGGAAGTTTTGCAACTGATGAGGAAGTAGCTGGCCGACGCTGAGAAAGATGAGAGAACCCACACGAAGCAGATGTTTATTATCGGAGTGGTGCATTACTGCAGCAACCTGACGATTTTCGTCGCGTTGGACGTAGACGCGGCGGTAAACGGAAAGTGTAGTGAGTTCCTTATCTTTATCTTTTACAAGATGTTGAGGACAAGCCATAGTCTGGAAGAAAAATTTGATTATATTTAAAATTGCATAAGAAAGTAGAATAAAAGGACTAGGAAGAATTTAAAAACATTTTTTAGAAAAACTTGTATGGAAAATTAAAAGATCTACGAATTTGATTACCTTGTCTTTATAAAAACCGCAACCGTCTTTGATAGCACATACCAGGTGGTACCAATTGGTGCACCTTGGTTTGTAGCACTTGACTGTACCAGCGGATTTTTCGCAAATAATGCAAATTTGCATCAGATTGTTCTGCAGGACTTCGTCCAGTCTCATAAGTGCACCACTCTGTGCTTCGTACACAACATTAGACCATAGTGCACAGTTGAGATGTACCCATTTATCCACATCAAAGTTGAGTAGTCGCGCTGGCCCATCAGCTGTTACATCGCCCTGACTCTTGCAAAAGACACAACGACGGGTGTCTTCGGCTTTTGCAGGAGCTACTGCGATTGCCATACGAAACAGCGTCTAGAAGAAAATTCAATTTATATCTTCCACTCACAATTTTACATTAAAATTTACAGTTTATTAAATACTAGAAAAATTAATTCTTCCCATAAATTCACATAAAATCTAATATAAGACTATGTCTCTTGATAAGCAATAAAGTTTTACCAGTTATCTAAATAATTATTGTGTAATTAATCAATGTAATTAATCATACCTCGGTAATTTCTCTATCAGTGGGTTTCTTAAATTTGGTTGCAGGTTGCAAGGCTCCCATCGACCATATTTTATATCTTGAACCTTTCCAAATCTTTACAGGTGGTTGGACCTCAATAGAATCACCAAATTCTTCGCAAATCGAATGTTTCTTTGACCGTTTTTCTTCGTTTTCTGCCCTTTCAACATTATCCAACTTTTCAGTTTTCACTTTGATTTCTGTCGTTGGTTCATTAACGATTTCTATATTCTCAAGCCGTTCAATCTGTTGTTGTTTGATGGGAAATTTTTTCAGATTCTTCAAATCATCCTCTAAGATTTTTGCTTCTGTTTTACTGCATAGATGGTCTACTATCATCGCAGCCTACAAAATAATAAATTTGATATATATATATATATATTTTATACACATATATTCTATTTTATATAAAATACTTTTCTAAATATCATAATAAAGTGCGCTATTAATATTAATATATTTATTATATTTAACTTATAATTCTCTTACTTTTTCTGTTTATAATTTATATAGTGGAGATGACTGATTATAAGATAAAATTTTTAATTTTTTTTCTATAACGTATAGAATATTTCTATAATTTATACAATATAAAAAGGCATTGCTTATAAACCTTATCCTGAGTATTAGATGGTGTTCGATGCATCAGAGCAAATTGCACATAGCAAGCCGCCGAACAGAAGCAAAGTTCATCACCCGGTTCAGCTTCTTCTTTACTTAAGAATGGCAGATCTGATACTTTCTTTCGGATCAAACTGTTCAGGATTACAACATCGCAATGACGACAGAACTTCGCCGCACCGTTCAGAATACTTTGTATATCGATTGGAGCTGAAAGATAAATCAACATTTTTAAAAAATCATGTTTTGATTATACATACTCTTAATTAGAAAATTTTAAACTTTTATCTCAGCTTATTTTATTTATGATATTCAAATTTATTTTTTATAACTTTTTCTTCATAATTTAGAATTTTTTCTTTTTTAATATAACAAATTTGTGTCAACATTTTATTCATATAATATCATAAATATCTTTCATCAAAAGATAATAAGTCTATGAATTACGTACTACCCTCTTTGCCGTCCTTCCCTTTCGTCCTATACAAGCCCAATTTCTGACTGGGAGGCGTAGTAGTGCGTTCAACTATTTGATAACCAGCAGGCGGTGTTATGTTCAAAATACTAGCAAGATCTTTAAGTACACCCATTATATCATCAGCAGCCTGACTATTCAAAGTTAAAGTCACAGTGACATTTCCGCTTTCTCGTAAAGGAATCGGAGGAGACTTGCCAAGTCTGAAGAAATTATATAGTATTGTAAAAAAATATCCCATATAATAATAAATAACAATAAAATACATATATAATGTTGAATAATAATAAATAAAGAGTAAATAAGAATAAATATACGTACTTAGGCATTCCAAGATTCTCTTTGTCTTGTTTAGCTGTATCTTTTAAGTAAGTAGGTTTCAGTCTGATTGGAATCGGCGAAATCAGAGGTATAACAGGTGATACACGTTTCAACCATTCTGCCTCCTCATCGGATTCTTCCTCGATCAATCGCAGTCCGGGAAAACGGTGCAGAAACTCTGGTATAACACATTCTGGCGAGGATGAACTCACAATTGTATCAGGAGAATCCACATCGCGATTTGTCGTCATATTCTCTTTCTTATCGTCAGCTATAAAAAAAAACGTTTCTTATATTTTTGTACAAGGATTATAAGTGCTTTATCATTTATCTTATAATGTAAAATGTATATATTTATATTATTTCTTCATTCTATTTATGTGTATTATAATAGTCTTTTTCTTTTATGTAAATTTGTTTTTCTTTGCCTTCTCTTATTTGTACTCTTATTTCTATTGTTATTTCTTTTCTTAACTTATAAACTTTTTATAATAAAAAAATTAATATTTAATTTGCTTATAATTTTATAATTACATTGTTTACTATTAGAAAATATGTAATGTATAATTGCTTACTATCATCCAATTTCAAAGGCGGAAATTCTTGATCATAAAATCCTCTCTGAGTTGTCGGGGGTTGTTGGGGTGGCAGGGGGTCTAGTTCTCCAAATGGCTGTGTGTTATAGTGATCAGAAATTCCTGGTAAACTGGCTGATCCATAATTTCCAATTAAATCACCTATTCTAGAGTTATAATCCTTTTGACTTCCAATCTTAACCAGCTCCCCGCAACCAAAGATCGGACATACTCCGTAATTACGACTTAAATGAGGCTCCAGAACCGCCATTGGCTGAAGTTGTCTTAACTGAGTCATCAAATTGTCCACAAATGTGTCATAATCTTCATCGAGGCGCGAGACTTTACGAGAACGTTTTTTCTGAGGTGCAGTTGCGGCATCTTTTCCCTGACTCTGCTTTCTCTTCTGTTGATACTGTCTCCTCTTCAGCTTCTTAAGATCTAAAGTAATCCAGATGCAATTATTACAATTTAATTGCTATGAATTTAATTTAATAAAATGTTAACATTTAAAAACCTTATAATTTAATTTTATATAAGAAATAGAAGTAATATATTGAAAAAACCGTAACATATGTATCTGTATATATGTTACTTACCAGTTTTATCATCCATTGCGCTGTCTAAGAGCTCCTCTTTGGTAGTAATAAAGTCTTTGGTATCCGCCTGCAACTGACTGGTTGACGTTGTGCTAGCAGCAGACAAAACATCCTCAAGACCCATTTCCTTCTTCACCTCGACTAAAGGCACTGTATTGGAACCCGATGGGGCGGCGGACCCAATAACGGTCTGTGATGGAACCGCGACGGCCCCGTGGTTATGAGGCACTTGTTGCTGAACAGATTGTTGCTGAACGGAAGTAGTCGAAGAAGAAGAAACTTGTTGTAGCACTGTTGGCGCAACACCACCAGTTGGCTTCTGCACAACTGCAGTTTGATTTTGAGATTGTTGAACTTGAGTTTGTGGTCCAGAAACATTACTAGAGCTACTGGTCGTTAGTTGGGTACTCTTTGAGGCTATTCCAGAGGTTACCAACGGCTTATTTTGCAAACCAATTTTCGAAATGGAAACAGCAACGCGTTGTTGAGTCTGAGGCCCTTCGCTGATGCCAGTTCCCAGTTTGTTCGGACTTCCAGAAGTCTCTTGTTGACTCGTAGAAATGTTTGTAGATGTTTTCGTCGTTGCTATTGTTGAAGAAACTGGTTGTTGACTTGATACAGAATTTCCCGAAGAACTTGCTGAAGAAATAGGAATTGACTTTGTTGTTTGTTGTTTTAAGTTTTCAGTTTGTACTCTTTGTGTCGCGACTGCATTAGATAACGAAAGAGAAGGTTTAGCGGATTCTTCTTTAGTAGGTGAACTTTGAACCTTTGAAGGTGTCACTGTATGTGACAAAAATGAAGTTTCCCTCGCAAGAACCTGTTTATTTATTACTGGCCTCGGTGTTGGGGTTTCGTTCAGCAACTGAGGAAGCAACGCTGGTGGCGTAGGCAAGACTGGCCGAGCCAGTTGCGCTTCCAACGAAGGAACTATCGGCAAACTGGTTCCTTGCGATGAAGTTGTGGCGCATGCTGTATTTTGTAATAATTGCTTTAGCAACACATTTTGGGATTCCTCGAATTTTAAAGAATTAGAAGAACTTTTGCTAGAATCTATTTCTTTCTTCTCTGGTATTTTGGGTTCTTCGGGATCCTTTTTTACTGTCGTAGATTGATTTTCAAGATCATTAGTTTTATTGTCCATTGGTAGAATACTTGATTTGTACTGATTCTGATTAGAGGTCAAAAGGGGACTCGGAGGTTGCGATAAAGTTGACTGAAGAATACTAGGAGAACTTGAGATTGTGCTTGAAGTTGCCAAGGGTGGCATAATAGTCCTAATACATTGCATTGAGCTGGTTACGGCGGAGCTAGTATTTACTAGTACTCGAGGAGTTGTGGAACATCCTGTACTGACTTGAAGAATTGCTTGAAGATTTTGCGGGCGTTGTATTGAAGTCGATGGTAAAACAGAACTCAAAATATTAGCAGACTGAGTTGGTACAGTGTTGCTTCGACTATGACCAGCGATTGAAGGTTTCAAGGAATTTGCCAGCATGGCATTCAACATGGCGTTTGAAGTGATAGAAATGGAGGTTGTAATGGTTCTGGTGGTAACTACAGTCGAAGAAGTACTCGAAAGATTAGGAACTGTTGTAGTCTGAAAATTTGTTGCTGAAGAAGACACTCTGAAGATCTGCTCGCTATTACTAACCTTCGGAACCGTAGTAATGACTCCGCTGCATTCCTTTAATTCCTTTTTCTCTTTTACCAATTCTGAATTTTTTGATGACTGAGAACGACTTTGATCTAATCTTGTCGAAACTCCACTCTGAACATTATTTAATGAATTCAATGTCGACAAAGAGCTAGAAGTAGACAAAGCGCTTCCTGATTTCACTGAAGAAACCGTGGTGACTACTCCAGTTTGATTTACGGTTGTCTGATTGCTTTGTAAAGACGATAGTAATGTTCTTAGTTGATTAGACACGTTGTCCACATTGGAAGTCAATTCTGTTGGTTTTGAAAGTGGCGATAAATGAGGAACAGTTGTCGTGCTTTTTTGTAATTGCGCCACGGTACTGACTACTAAAGTGGAAGCTTGACTTGTTAGTGGAGAACTCTTTTTTACTTCAGAATTTTTACTTTTTATTTCAGTTTTAGCTTCAGTTGAAGAAACTTGATCATTTTCGAGATTTTCTTGCTCTAAATCCATTAACGAGTCTTGTAGGATATTTAAAGGCAAAGTATCCAACGGAGTTGGCATTTGATATATAAGACTCGACTTTAGCTCGCTACTGTTTGCCATTTCTGGTTTTGACGAAATAATATTGTGTAACATATCTAAAATATCATCAGAAGATTCCTCCATTAAAGTCTTTTCTTCGCTCAAACAATGCTGAAGAAATGGTTTAGAATTCTCCATTTCGGTACAAAGTTCTTCCGGATAGTTCTTTTCATTTAAAAGTGCGTTCTTGTCATTATTAGTCTCCTGAATGTTCTTCTGAATTTCTTCAGATTTATTCGTTGCTTTTTGCATTTCAGAATCTGAAGAAGTCTGTCCTTTATCATTATCATTTTCCACCGGTTCAGTGTCGTTTTCCAGAATGTTCACAAGCGATAGATCATCGGTAACGGGTGACATTCGTTTCAAAGTCGTCGTTGGAATATCATTCTTATTTCCAACATTTTCTGCAGGATTATGAATGGCTTCTAACATGCTTTCCAGTTCATCTGTAGTACTTAATGGATCCGTTTTCTTCTCTTCTATTGATGTATCCGAAGAGTCATTTTCATCCTTGATTTTGTCCTGGATCGCTTTTTCCTCCTTCTTTTTCTTCACTTCACTTTCTTGATTTTCTGTTAATTTCTCTTTGCTCTTAAAAGTGATATCCTTTTTTGTAAGGTCCGGAATCGACATTTTCGGAGTCGAGAGCGTCACAGAAGTTGGTTGTACACTTAGTATTAATTTCGTAGGATTGTTCAGAGATTCTGTTGTATTTAGCGTACTTGGAAAAGTTGTTAAAGACTTATCTGAGAACATTTTTGACATTTCATTGGCGGAGATAATTTTCAATTTGTCTTGCTGTGGACTGGAGATATTCTCCAGAGCTGTTTGACTAAGTTTCGCGGCAATCTTTGCATCTGCCACAATGCTTGCCATCGTCGACAATGTGACACCTTTTTGATTACTAAAAGAACTGGAAGAAACTTCCTTCAAGCTAAAATGATCCGCCATTTTAGTTTCTGTCACTATTGGCTGAATTGAGGCCTGATTCAATTGAGAATTGGAACTAATAGAAACTAAACTAGGAGTCAAACTTGAAGAAATGACAGTATTTGTTAAGGGAACCGCCGATTTTGAAACTGTTATATTAATATTTGTTGGATGTACGGTAGAAACTGATATCTTGCTATAAGATTTATCCGAAAAAATAAAGCTTGTAGGACTTTTGTTTTGGTTTAAACATCTAGTTTGATCACCTGTCGAACCTTCATTAGATGTATTTTCCTTGGAAACATTAGTTTGTATGTTATTATCAGTTTTTTCAATCTCTTCGTCACAAGAATCTTTAGAAAGATTGTCCTCGGGAGATTTCGTCGTGGGATCAATAATAACCACTTCAGATTGACTTACTAAAGATACCACGAGTTCTTGATCAGGAGACTGATCTAAATAAGGACCTGGAGAAGGATCAACTCGAAGTTCTTCTTGATCTGGAGATTCTGGAGTATCAGTAACAGCGACTAGTTTCTTTCCAGACTGCAAGGTTCTCACTATGTCGAGTCTAAGACCCTTTTTATTTCTTGAATGAGACGGGACTAGATCTTCGTCACTCAAAATCTGTTCCTCTGATTGTGATTCAGAATTATCAATTTCTAAAATCTGTACTAAATCATGACCTTGTCCAGCATCATTCACTAAAGCGTGACAAAGAGAATCGTTGCTGTCAGCAGAGAGATCTACTACCATTCCAGGTTCAAAGAGAACATATTCTTCCTGCATATCTCCCTCAAGAGTTCCTGAAATAACATCAACCAGTTCCGAGTCGCCAAACTGATCAATCACAGTGATATCATCACTATCTCGTTGAGCTGTGGAACTCAAAGTCACCTCGGTATTAACTATGGTTTTATCATCGTCATAATCTGTTGTATCTGGAAGCTGTTCCAGTTTTTCTCCAGGACTTTCCAAAGTTAAAGAACCATTATCTAAAGTTGAAGAAGTTAAAGAAGAGCTCTGACCAGCTGATTTTATTTCCAAAGTTGTTGGTGACGCCTGTGGCGGTGTATGCGAATCATCGTCAAAGTCATTGTAGTCAACGCAGACCAGCGAATTAATTCTGGCAGTTTTTCGACTCGTGGAAGTATTTGCTTTTTCTTCCATCGATTGGTCTTTTTTCTGTGATGTTTCCGATCCTTTACCACCCTTGCTGCTCTCTGCCTTACTCGACCACATTGGCGAACCACCCCTCAAGCCCAACTTGAACCATCCAAACCGTCCAAAATTAGTGAATCGCAGTGGCTTTGCGGGTTTAAGACTTTCCTTATTTTTAATAGAATTGTTTGAAAAAATTTGTTCTCGAGAAACTTGACAAACCTGCTCCTGATTACCTGGTGAGCCGCCTCTTAATCCTAATTTAAAATATCCAAACTTTTCAAAATCAAGAAGAGGAATTGGATTTAAGGAATTATTAGAATTTCCTCCGCCTCTAGAAAGATTATCTGATAAAGAAGTTTGTTCTTGAGAAACTTGCTGAGGAATTTGTTGAGAAATTTGTTGTTGATCACTTGAGGTTAAATTCGCATTTTGTTGGACGAAATTATGAGGTGTATGCGGTGTTCTTGGAGTTCCAGGATTTTCCACACTCTGCGGTCTATCTGGCATTGCTGGACTATTTCCAGTAGATTGTCTTCGCTGCATCTGCATAGGAGATCCGGCTACCATAGGACTTCTAGGCATCATAGGAGAACTGGGTGGCTGATTAGTCGTCGAAGAATGATGATGACTGCTATGAAGCATCGGTGAAATCCTGTTCATTGGACTAGGAGGTTGTGAAGTCGGATTTAATTGTTGTTGAAGCATCGGAGATCCCATTGTTGTCTGTTGCACCATGGGTGAACTTGGAGGTTGACCATAACCTTGTTGAAGTTGCTGATGAAGCTGTGGACTGGGGGAGTTTGATGGTTGAGACACCATCGGTGAGTTGGGTGGTTTCTGTTGCTGCTGTTGCTGTTGCATTTGCAAGAATTGCCGCTGCTGATGCTGGAGCATATGCTGTCGTTGCTGAGCTATTTGAAGTGATCTTGAGCCAATAGAATTCTGTCCTTCCTGAGAAATACCCTGAGAAACACCTTCGTGTTGTTGATG
Source organism: Vollenhovia emeryi (assembly GCF_000949405.1). Classification (NCBI taxonomy): domain Eukaryota; kingdom Metazoa; phylum Arthropoda; class Insecta; order Hymenoptera; family Formicidae; genus Vollenhovia; species Vollenhovia emeryi. The sequence continues at coordinate 518,117 of NW_011967135.1, forward strand.
AAGAACTTGTTGGCGTTGCTGAGCCATTTGAAGTGATCTTTGAGCAATAGAAGGCTGTCCTTCTTGAGAAACATCATGTTGCTGTTGTTGGTGAAGAATTTGTCGTTGAGCCAATTGCAAAGATCTTTGAGCAATAGTATTTTGTCCCTCTTGAGAGATAGATGGAGAAACACCTTCATGTTGCTGTAACATCTGTGGTCGTTGCTGAGCCAATTGCAATGATCTTTGAGTAATAGCAGTTTGTCCATCTTGAGACACATCTTCATGTTGGTGCTGCTGAAGAATTTGCTGTTGACGCTGTTGAGCTATTTGTAAGTTTCTTTGAGCAACCGTATTCGGTCCGTCCTGAGAAATGCTTTCATGTTGCTGGTGTTGTTGAAGAATTTGTTGACGATGTGCCATTTGTAATGTTCTTTGAACAACATTTTGTCCAATTTCTTGAGAAATATTTTGTGAAACACTTTCATGCTGCTGTCGTTGTTGCGTTATTTGCAGATGTCTTTGAACAGTAATATTTTGCCCATCCTGAGAATTACCTTCCTGTTGTTGCTGAAGTATCTGCCTTTGCTGAATCATTTGCAGTGTTCTAGGACCGATAGAGGTTTGCCCTTCTTGAGAAATACTCTGAGAAATAACTTCATGTTGTTGTTGAAGAATTTGTTGCTGTTGTTGAAGAATTTGCTGTCGTTGTTGTACCATTTGTAAGCTTCTTTGAGCAGCAACAACAACATTATGATTTTCTTGAGAAATAATATCATTCTGTTGCTGCTGAAGAATTTGTTGTCGTTGCTGCTGTGAAACTACTTGCAACGATCTTTGATTAATGGAACTCTGTCCTTCCTGAGAAACATTTTCAGGCTGCTGCTGCTGTTGAAGAATTTGTTGCTGCTGCTGAAGTATTTGCTGCCGTTGTTGAGTCATTTGCAAAGCTCTTTGAGTAACAACATTTTGTCCATCCTGAGAAATGCCTTCTTGTTGCTGCTGAATAATTTGTTGCCGAGTTGTTTGTAAATTTCTTTGAGTAACAATATTCTGTCCTTCTTGGGAAATGATATCAGTCTGTTGCTGTTGCTGAAGAATCTGTCTTTGTTGAACCATTTGCAAATTTCTTTGAGTAATAACATTCTGACCATCCTGAGAAATATCATTCTGCTGTTGCTGTTGAAGAATTTGTTGTCGCGGAACACCTTCGTGTTGCTGTGGCTGGAAAACTTGCTGCCTCTGCAATGTCCCACGAACAACAGTACCTTGTCCTTGATCCTGAACAACACCTTCGTGCTGTTGCTGAATAATCTGCTGTCTCTGTAACAACTGCTGATGTTGTTGTTGGTTGAGCAATTGTTGTCCTGACTGCGGATTATAAACGACTCCTCTCCTCTGTGCCCCTTCCGGTGGCCTGACAAATCGTTGAGGTAAACTATGAACTCTTACGCCCTGGTCAGCAATTAATTGTTGCTGATTTCGTGTTTCTGGTGTAAAGGCACCAGGAGAAGTTGCTAATCTTCCGCCAATAATGGCTCTATGTTGTGGTGAAGTCATTCGTGTAGTGTTGGGATTGCACAGACCCGGAGAAGGCATTGGCCCCGGACTAAAGGGACTTTCGTCACCTTGAGAATGAGGAGTGCCAATTCTTGGCGATTGTTGTTGAACATTATGAGGTGACATTGTACCTGGGTTAGTCGACTGAGGGTTGCCTGGACTATGTTGGAGCAGCGGCGTACCTGGACTATGTTGAACAATTGGAGTTGCTGGTGAATGTTGAATCATACTAGGGCCAGGACTTTGTGAGACCAATGCCGCTGGAGAATGCATCGGAGAATGTTGAGAAGGTGACATCAACGGAGAACACGGTTCATTTAATTGGGCCTGAGTCTGTCGTTGTTGCTGCTTATTGTGATACTCCTGGATCACTAAGCTGTGTTGACGCTGTTGCTTACGCGAGGTATCTAAATGTTTCTGCAGAATAGTCTGTTCGCTAGTAACTCGTTGCAGTTCAGCGGCGTCGCTCTCTGTCAGTTCGTTACCAGCTTTACGAAGTCCACGTTGTTTACTATTGAGAGACTGGAAAGAAATAAGATAAAAACATGAAGAATATGAAAATGTCGGACAAATTAACATTTAGGAATTAAAATTAAGACTATAAAAATTATACCTATTATTATATAACGTAAAGATATTTATAATTATTTATTTTAGTTAATATATTAACTTATTTTTCTTTACCTTTCTTACTTTACGAAGTTTTTGGACTTCTACCTCATAATATTTTTGTTGCTGCGCTAATATTTGATGTTGATTATTCAGCCATTGCTCGTAATGCAATTGCATTTGCCGATCTTGCTCATTAACTATATTTTCTGGTGGAATCGGTGGCGCTGGTGTTTGAGGAATGTTGAACATAGCCACTCTTGCTAAAGTAGTAAAAATATACGTATAAAATAAACCGAAACTATTATAATTTGTTTGAAAAATCTATATCTTATTGAAACAAAATTTATTATCGAGAGCAAGCCTAATAAAATTCTAATAAATTTTTTATTATCAAAATTAATAAACACCAAATAAAACTTATTTTGTTATTTAACTTACTTTTTATCCTAATAAATTAATTTACTTTAACAAATTATACGACTCTTAAATAATTATTCAACTCAAATAATAGAAGACACTAACGTTCGGGCGGGGTCTGTGTAGCAATCGGCTGTCTCGACCCAACTTGCGCCGCTGCTAGTTTTGCCGCCCCATCAACAGCTACAGCACTTTGTTGCCAGTTAGCACTAGGTGCTGAAGGTGATCTCGCTGTACAAGGTTGTCTTATCACGGGTACCATACCCTGGGGAGGCGATGTGGTGCCCAAAACATCTGCTTTGAGTTTTTCAAAATCGCTGTCGCTCAAAAGACTCCCTCCAGTGACATTTTCGGTCTGTTGTTGCTGTTGCTGCTGCTTTTCTTGTTCCCGTTTCTCCTGCTCTAACAGCTCCTCCAGCAATAACGGCTGCTCCTGTGAACACGACTGCTGACAGTCAAGGTCGATTTTTGATACAAGGAGTGCTACTTTGAAGGTCTAAAGGTTAAAATTGCGATTGCATTAGGACTGAATTGTAAAGTCAACTAGAAGTATAACTACACATATATAAATATGTACAGTGGTGTGTGTGCGCGCGTATATGAGTGTGTATGTGTATATATGTGCGCGCGCGTGGGTGCGTATATGTGTGGGTGTGTGTGTGTATGGGGGTGGGGGTGGGGATGGAAAAATAAATAAACGTAGATAAAATATATGGACAATAGAAAATTAATTTGGATTTATATAATATCTCTAATAATAATCTTCCTCTTTATCTGTGCTATACTGTATAAAGGACAAAAAGAAAAATTTATGGTCTAAATTGATAATATACACAAATATACATACAAACCAATTTCAACATTGATGCGTTGATCACAAAAAAGCAATATTCTAAATCACATTGCTTTAAGAAAGAATTAAGCAAAATTCAATTTAAAAAAAAATCAGATTTTGTCAATGTTAATGAAGTTAATTTCGTGCAATATATGTAGATGCAAACATTTAAAAGTGCACATAGAAAAAAATGCAAACAAATGTAGATGTTAATATTTTTTGCTTTTATAATAGGTAATGAAATTTCAGTCGACATAAGAACTGAGTTTTTCTCAATTTTTATGATCAATTTGATCTTTAAATATTTACCTTTACTAATAAGTATATGTTATATTTTACAATAAATAATTACAGGCAAATAAATGTTTTTTCTATATTAATTTATAATTCTATTTAAAACATACTATATCCTATGATGATATAATATTTTCATTTTTTAATTATTCTCTAAAATACTAAAAAAACATTCTCCGAAAGTTGCATACAAAATAAGGATTTATTATATTTAAATTTATTTGTTCTTCTATTAAGCTTAAATTTCCCGAATCTCGCTCACCTGCAGAAGCAAAGGTCTCCGGTGAGAGTGTGGCACCACGGGTCCCATCGGCGGACCCGCCACCGGTACCTGATGCCCCGTCATATGAACTGAGGGCCGTGTCATACCTCGCCCACCACCACCACCCGGACATAGTCCCATCTAGACACATGCACCAACACCAAATGCATATTGCAAACTTGCACACCCAGGCCAAAAACACCAGCCAGTTTTCTTACCACACCTTTCCATTGCCGTTTAAACATTTTCCATATTTATTTTGATTTATAACATAACTAAAATATAAAGAAAATAATTTTCATCGGTATTAAATAAATTAAGAAATAAGAAAAATATTTTTATCAAGATTTTAAGAATGTTTATCTCAAACACAATTATTTAAAAAATTTTTAATCAAGTTCTAGGTATTTTAGAATGTGTTCGTCAGTATTTCTCTTTATATAATTATAAAGAAAAATTAAAATATTAAAATTCAAAAACAAAAAATGTTATTCATAAAATTCAATTCAATTATTAATAATATACATATATTAGTAATTATTTGTAATATCTCGACATAGAAAATGTTTTTGGCACTGAAAGTGTTAAATCTATTATTTAGCTACGCTTACATCACAGCAAATCTTTTTAGTCTTAGTTTCGCTTTCTGACCAAATTATTCTAAATAAAACATTATTTTATTATAAATTTGTTATCATTTCAATATAAACAAAAAATATAATTAACACACACATATATGTATGTATATACTATTGTATATACATATAATAATTTAGTAATGTATTCAAAATTTTCTTCTATTTTACTAAATACATTCTTCATGATTTATTACTGCAATTATTAAAAGTTATTTTAATAATTATAAAACATACTTTCATATTTAAAAGTAACTCTCAAATAAATATGCTTTGTAAATGAAATTACAAAAAATATTTCTTAACATATATTTCTAAAAATATTTATTATCTTAAAATTGCAGCTTAACAAATTATACAAAATTACTTCTATGGTACTACACAGCCGCGCAAAATTTTTTTTTAAATAAATTCAGCAAAAACTATTGCGAAACTGACTGACATACATTGTATATATGATATATATATATATATTATACATGCAATCATGAAATGTTTCATGTATTATAATAAAATGCTAACAAACTGTATGATGTAATTAACTATTTATTATCAATAATTTTTTTAGTGAATTGTCAACATGATAATCTATTATTAGGATCATTAATATTTTGTTTATTTTTAATAAATTTAATAAATCTTAATTTTTTTCTATATACACACGCACACGCACATACACACATACACACACACACGCACACAAACACAGGGTCTGGCATTAAACCTTATGGACTGAATTATCTATTATACGGGCAGTTACCAAAAACTTTTTTAACAAGAACATTATGCCATATATTTCATTTAATCTTTTTAGTCTTTTTAATTGAATTTACTAATTTGATTCTGTAATAGTTACATGAAAAAATTAATTATTAAAGCAATGCATAAAAATTTAAAGAGAAAGACTGTGATAAATATAATTATCGTTACTTACTTGTATCGGTCCTGGATACGGCGGTGGTGGTCCCGGATAAGGGGGTGGCGGTGGCGGCAGCGGTGGCGGTGGCGGCGGCGGTGGCGGCGGTGGAGCCAATGACATCCGGGGTCCAATCATGTGATTAACAGCAACTACTCTGCCCGGCATAGTTGGCACCCCCGCCGCGACTCGCATGCCCAGCCGTTGTGGCGAGACTATGATAAAAATACATATTATAGGTATTAAATGTCAAGATTAAACGCGCTAAAACGTAATGCAATATAAATATAGCTATACAAAATATTTATTATTTCACATAATAAATATGAAATCGGAGGTAAAAATATTTATAATTAGAGATTTTCGGAAAATATAATTTTTTTACCAAAAAAATCTAATATTTTAACTCATTGTTGTTGTATTATGAGTTTTTCAATTTACCTTGTATATGTCCCTGCGAAATTCTCTGCGGATGTCCAGGAAAACTAGGTGGATAACTCACAGTTACCGTGTTTGTGGAAGTTACCACTCCGACTGCCCCATCCGGTGAAAGCAATCTTGTCCCTGGTAGCATCGGTCGGCCCATCGTTACTGCCTGTTGCATCTGCTGCTGCACTACTTGCGCCTGCATCGCCTGCGACGTCACCTGTGGCGATGTCATTGTCGGCACGTTGGAGTTTTCTGTCAGGGTCAAACTCGTGCTTGTCGAGCAGGAATCAGCAATTTCAGAAGATGGAGTCAATTCCGGCTTCTGATCTTCATCCCGGGTTTCCTTTTTTTGCTTATCGTCTTTGGAATCAACTTCAACTTGTTCGAGATCCAAATCAAGAATATTGGTCTTCTTTCCACCTGCGATCGTGGTCAGTTCAGGGTCGGCATATTCCAGAATGTTGAAGTCCGCTCCCATTTCAGCTTCAATAATAAATTTTTTTATTTTGAATGTTTAATTTTATGTTAATTTATATAAGAAATTTACTCTCCACACACACAAAATTTAATTCTAATATATCCGGTAAATTTAGGCTGTCAAAATGTAAAACTAGTGGAAGGTAGAGAAGGCTAATGCAAGCCGTACACAGATAATAAGGCGTAGTCTTTAAAATAGTCGTGGACAATTTAATAATAGAATGTAAAATACAAACGGTTCGATTCACCTCGGATCATTCTCAGTGCAAAAAAATACAACTAAAAAAATAAAAAATTAAAAAAGATTTCCACGCAAGTTCGGCAAAAAACATAAACGATTTAAGAGAAAGAGAATACAATACCAACCACACACACACACACGCACACGCACACACACACACATGCACTTACCGAGCAATTCGTCATCATCATCTGCTAAATCTCCTAATATTGCACTGACGCCCTCGACTTCAACCATCGGAGCTCCTTCCTGTTCCAGCTTTTCCAATTCGGCTGTCACATTGTCGGGGATCTCGGACGCTTCTGAAGTAGCCACTCCCGCAGTCTCACCCATTGTCGTGGGGGCGAGTGGTGCTCGGACCATCCCTGGAGCTGTACTCAACATGCGAATACCTTGATTTAAATCCTGCGCCGTTCGCGCGACGCGCTGGTTCTGCGCCTGATTCACATCTAAAAAAAGTATTTTTTAAATTAAAAACACTTTATTTATAGATTTTCATGTTTGTGGAACATCAAAACTGTCTCATATTTCAGATTACAATATATATATATATATTGCTTTATCTTTAGCATACAGCCAGAAAGTGGGACTTGGTTTACAATAGTTCCTTAACCACTCATTCATCTATACTCTCATTCATACTCTCTCTAATCTCTACCCCTAATCTCTTCCCTTCTCATTTCTTACTTCTAATTTCTTATTTCTACAATGACTAGCTCATCTTTTTTTGCCTTTCTTTTTCCTTCCATAATTTACACAACATCTTTCCTTTATCTTCATCTATTACATCGTTATATAATCTTTCCAACTTCTTTTCCATACTATTACCTAACTCTAAAAACCAGTCTTTCGTCGTTTTACAATCCTTTATATAGTGCTCTATATTATCTTTACCCTCCTTACAAAATATACGTATTCTTCGTTCATTTTCTTCTTCCAACCAGTATTTGTTATCTTCCTCCATATTTCCGCATCTTAATCTTATCAGCGCTCTAATTTCCTTACCATTTCCCATCAATCTATATTTCTAAACTCTAAGTATCTCGGTCTCCTCTCCGCATTGCTTAAATCTCTGTATCTCTTATTATATTTCGCTTCCCTAATCCTACCTTCTTCCCATTGCCTTTGTGTCTTCTTCTCTATTTTTTAAATCTTTTATCATATTCCTTTCCTCCTTCGGCATGCTATCTACTGCAATAATACCCCATCCATTTCTATTATAATAAGCCTCCCTCTCCCTACCATACAAATCAGTCCATCCTTCCTCTTGTTTTTCTTTCCAACAAACTTTTACCCATCTATTGTCCCCCATCTCTTTTATTTTTTCCTCATATCTCCTCGCATTTATCCCCCATTTAATTTTTAATTTATCCAATTCTAGTTCTCTCGTTATTAGATACCTTGGCGTACAAAAATCAAGCTTAAATACCCATCTTACATAGTCCAACATTATTTTCTCTAGAGTTTTCCTCTCCGCCCATCCCCAAAGTTCTACACCGTACGACATAACACTCCTCACCAAATAGTTAAATAACATCCCTCTTCTTTCGAAATCGTCCTTACATATCCTTTCACCTAACCCCCATACTCTATTTGCTGCCCTTCTCCCTTTCGCCTCTAGAACCTTTAAGTGATCCTTATAGTCTCCTTTTCTATTAAACGTAAGGCCAAGATAACTGAGATTACAATTATAAAAAGCTAAAAAACATTTTGGAAAATTTAATTTACCTGTAAATCTCTGTTGCTGCAAAATGTCGTAAGATTCGGAAATGGCGTTTCTTACTGCTGGCAATCGTGTTTGGAGGTTTGGAGTTGCCTGGAAATGCTGTTGAGCAGGTATATTGGTAGCTACTTGGGGCCTATTCTGCAGTAGCGCCCTGGTACGATGGTCAATTGGATTCTGAATATTTCCTGCTACAGGATGTCGTGCGGGTATTCCTGAATTCATACATCACACACGGATATTTCACTTAGAAAAAAATTTTTACATAAAAGATAAAAGTTAATAATATTGTTACGCCCGCGATTGGAAAGCGACGCCCGGTATCGTGGCGGGTTACCACGATACAGAGTTCGTTTTGTTTGTAAATAAGTTTGAGGAGATTTCGTGTTGAGCTTGGTGGATTTTAAGACGAGCTGTGTTACTCTTCGAATAAATCCATACGTTGAGAATTCGGAAAACGGTGTCTCTTATTTACGCGTCCGCGCGTAAGTGTGAGAGAGTGCGCGCGTGAGACCCGCGAGATTGCCAACATCCTTCCGTCAAGGGAGCGTAACAATATAATAAATTAATTTTGTGAAAATATTTAATGTTAGAATATTTAAATACTATATAGATAGTTACTATATAGAAAATTAATAAATATTGTACAAAAAATATTGCATACCAATGGAATTTCTTATTAAGACGTTTGGTTGAATGGGCATTCTGGGTCTAACAGTGCCTGGCGGAAGTGGATGTCTAAAAGTACCTTCGCTCGAGTTGTTTTGTACTTGAGGATGTTGCTGAAGCTGAACATGAGCTGAAGCTGCGTCAAACTGTTGCTGGTTATTCTCCGTGTTGGTTTGTCCATCTGAATTATCAATGTAATTGAAATGGTAAAAAATATAATGTTAATTAAATTTTTGTTAAATTAAATTTTAGAAAATTTAGTAATATAGTTTCTTATATTTACTAGTGATGTTTATTATAATTATTAATAAGTATTAATAATTAATAGTAATGAAATTAATTATTATAGTACTATTATCATATTAATTAATTCACATTAACAATTTTTGCAAACGTCTATTGTTGCAGTAATATTGATAAAGTTGCAAGTTTATTCAAAATATATATTTTTAAAAGGAACGTATGTATAAAAGACAACTTGGTCAGAAACTTTGGCAGTTACTGATATAAAATTATAGAATAAAGCATACCTTGAACCCAGTTGGTACTGACTCCTTCAATCTTCTTATTAAATTGTTGCCTTTGCAGCAAATCTCTCAACTGCCTATTGACTTCTGGTTGCTGTGCGAAGGCAACCTCTTGTTCCTGAGGTGTTCGAGGAGTCTCAGATCCTCTGGGCGATGGATAGCCAGATGCAGCAGGGACAGGTGTAGGAGTGACTGGTGGCTGGCTGTAAGGATCAGGAGTTCGTGATGTTGCAGGAGGAGGAGGAGGAGGAGGAGGGGGAGGAGGAGGAGGAGGAGCGTAAACAGGGGGTCGCGGAGGATTAAACACAGGGGTACGGGGTGTACCTGGTGTCTGAGGTGACGAATAAGGGGATGCAGGAGTTGAGACGTTGCCCTCGAAGCGCTGGAAATGTGACTCCTGAGAAGGTTGAGAAGAGGCAGGAGACTGTGGAAAATCATGGGGTGACTGGGGTGCCTGTGGCGAGAAGGGAGATGGTGGTTGAGAAAAGCCAGGACGTATTGTCCGACAAGGAGCTTGCGCAGGCAAACGTACCATGGTTGGATGATGAGGTGACTGAGGTGTTAGACTGCGAGGGGCTTTGAGTGAGGGCGTAGCAAAAGTATTTCGGGAAGGAGAGGCTAGAGAAGTCAGTTGACTTGTATCCTGCATCAAAATTTCAAGGTTAATATTTTACATTTTTCGAATTTTATTAATTTGTTATATTTTCCGATTTTTAAGCAATTTGTGAATACATTGACCGTTTAAATTTCACATAATTCGCATAATAATGTAAAATACACGACAAATGATATTATATTCTTGATAAAAAAAAGTAATTTAAAATAATTTGATTAAAATATTTTATTAATTAAGATACATACAATCTAAGTTTAAAAAGATTAAATAGACTTACTTGCGCCGTGGAAACTTGTAATTGTGCTGTTAATGCAGGTGTAGTATCACTACTTAGTTGAGGTGTAGTGTCTTCACTGATTTGTCTATGTACTCTGGCAATTCCTTTTAGATAGAAAAGAAATATATTATAATTACAATTCATATTATGTTAATATAAGTCTTCTCTTATGTTAATAAAAGTTTGAGTTTAAGTTTTCACTGTACTTTCTACTCCCAACAAAACTTTTAATATTTATGTGTTATTTGCGTAAAAACAACTTATAAACTAAAATTTAACGTTTTTAATTATAATATAATAAAACTATTAAAATCTTTTTTTATCGTTAATTTTCCAAGTTCTTTCCTAAAATCTTTATTAAAATTTAGAGTTTTTATCAAATAGAAGCTAAATATTATAAAATGACAGAATAATGCTTCGAATTGTTATTGTAGAATTTAATATAGTAAATATACCATGTACGCGTTGTTCATGGAGGACCTGCTGCTGCATTTGTGCTTGTTGTTGACGGAAGGCTTGCATTTGTTTCCATTGTCTTTCCTGTTCAGCTTCTTTGGTAGATCGATCTTTGTTTGCTAGTCTTTCCTGTTCCTGTTGAAGACCAATAATATATAATTTTCAAGGTTTTCCTTAAAAAAAAAGGTCATTACATTTAATGTGATTCTTCTTTAAACTAAATTTATTAGTTATATTTACCAGGTATTAGTAAAACATTAAAATAAAAATCAGCTCTACTATTAAGATTCCTGGGTGTTCACTAGGATCGTAACGTCAGAAGCAAGAAATAATATGCTGAGGATTCTTGCATTTTTTAATAAAAAGAAATATTAGATGAAACAACACTTCAGATCGCTTTAGCATACTTATAAAATATTCCGAAAATTATTCTTTTCCCTCAACAGTTAATAATCATGATAAGGCTTGCATATGTGCAGCATCATATGATCAAGATATTTATAGGTAAAGCGATGTTGTTTTATCCAAATATCTTTTTATTCGAAAATGACATGTAAAACTTTTCAGTATGTTATTTCTTACCTTTGATATCATAACCCAACAGTGAACATCCAGGAGTCTTAAAATTAATTTTGTTATTTTTATGAAATTTTTGTTTATTTTACTATATTTTAATATTTCTATATTATTAAATGTATAGTTATTTTATTTAATATTAACCTTATTCATAAAAATTTAACACAAATTTAATAAATATACATCCAAAAGTTATAAAAATATTTTCACAATGATGCTTATATACATATGTATATGAGTTGCTATCAGGAAATTAATTCTCAAAATGTAATGACCTTTTTTTATAAAGCACAGTGAAGTATGAAGCACTAATTACAATCAGCCAATAAAAAGTATTCATATTTATAATGCTGGCCAAAAATCTGAAAAAAATATTTAAGGAAAACTAAGAAATAAATATTAACTTTCTTAATCCTGCATTATTTTTGTGCTATGAAAAATAAATATAATTTCAAACTTTTGGCCTATCTTGCATAAACATTTTTTTTAAGTAACAACAATATTACACAACGAAATTAATAATTGGCAAGATTCTGTAAATCTCATATATGTGCAAACACACTGGAAATTATTATAACCAGCCACCATATATAGTATATTAATTTAAAGAGATTAATTTATAATATTAGTAAACACATCTATACATGTACACGCGCGTGTATTAATTAGTTCTGTTGGAGGAAACTTATTCACGATCCAAAACACAAAACATCACAAACACCACAATCTCATCAAAGATTATATAATGCGACGATTCCACATTCATGCATACTAAAATGTTGGATTCCAGTAATTTTATACAACAAAATACAATTATAATCAAACTTGTGTTATGTATATAGAATATACCAAATGTAACACATTATTTGTGTGTGCTGACACTAGATAAGATCATTTAAAAATAAAAATTTTAATCTGTAATGTCGGAGCTGTAATAGTTTAATAGTTCTTATTTAATAATAATTTTGTATTTGTATGTGTGTGTATTTAAAGTGGCACTGTCCAAAGCTTGCATATTTGAATGCGATACATTGCATAATAGCAAAAATATACTTAAATATAATGTACTGAAATTGATATTGGTTAGAATGATATAAAAAATATCATGCGCCAATGGCAAATCTCAGTTTTGACAACCTGCAGCACTTTGCACTCTAACAGCATTATTCTATAATATTTATATTGTCAATATGCATAACAGATTAATTACCTTTAAATAATGTTTTCTATTAAAACATTTTTGTAATGTTTGATATTTTAATAAAATTAAAAAATTTTCATCTTTAAGTAACCTCATAAATTGGCCATTACAAAATGTGGTAAATCTAGGATATCCTCTTGGGATATATCTAAACATGATAAATATACTACAAAAATATATCATCTGTATAATAGTTCTAAAAAAAAAAACATAAGTTACAAGATCTTGTTCCTTCTATACAAGAGATGGAAAAAAATTCCTATTTAATGAATTTCCATATTATTCCTATTTCTGTTTTTATTTCTTCAGGTTATAATGTATTTGCTATGCCTATTTGTTTGCTGAATCTCTCATATCGGCTTTAAAACAGATATAAGAACAGGGAATTCTTAATTTTATAAAATTATATTTATACTACTTGTTTTACTGGGAGGGGAACTCTGAAAGAATGTATAGTGATAAAATTAGTACTAAGCTACTGCATAACCATGATACTATAGTAGCAATATACCATAGTATACTAATTTATCAATCACCCACAACAATAATAAAAAAATCATAAGCAATATCAATGGATTCAAAGGATAAGAAATGAATAATGATTCGTGAATTAGGATTGATAGGAATGAAAGTAACAGGACTGATTAAAGCTACTATCCTTGAACATGCTATTGAAATATTTTTGAATTATAAAGAAATATGTGTAAGTATACACTACCAAAATACTCTCTATTACAACGACGATTTGACAAGAATGTTTAGCATTCTGTATTCAAAAAAATATTTTTAAATAAATTTAATTTAAAATAAGTTCAAACAGATAAGGAAATAAAAATTATAAAATGCATACTTATAAAACATTAATTAAAAAAATTAATACGTATGTGTAAATTAAACTCTTTATAGGGCAAATATTGATAATGATGCTAAATAAGAGTACAATGTAATTTAAATATCAATCACAGCCCTATTTGAAGCATGAAACACTCATTTAAGGAGTAAAATCTTCGTTTACAATATTTTGAATAAAATACATGTATGTGTACAGGGGGAACACTAAGTCTCGATCAGATGCAAAGAGAAAGGTAAGAAAACACTACGGAGGCTCTCACCATGATGTTATTCGGGTGGTGGTGGTGGTGATGGTGGTGGTGGTGGTGATGGTTCTGTACGGGAGGCACAGTGTGAACAATTGCAGTGGGTGGTGGTGGCGGAGGTGGGGGGTCGTAGTGCTCCTGGCTGAGGGACGGAAGGGTGCGCATGATCTCGGACGGAGTGAGCACTCGGATCTGATGTTGATCTATGCTACTGCTCCCACCGCCGCTGTTAACGACAATCGGGGGTGGACGTTGCTGGAGGGGTTGCTGCCCTTCACCCGAATTGTTGCAATGAGAAAAAGAAGAGGAAGACGTAGAAGAAGACAAAGAGGACGAAGAAGCCGGTGTTGTGCAAGATTGCAAGGCAGATGACTGTAGGTTTCTAGGAGCCTCAGGGGACAGGGAGGGGCTGGGCGGGGTACCCTGCACCCCACACACCTCCTGATGTTGATTGTTGCCGGTTGATGTCATTCCAGTGGTCATCAACATTCCTGATTGCTTCTCAATGGGCCTCAGGCCTACTCCCTGCTGCTGCTGCTGCTGTTGCTGCTGTTGTTGCTGCTGCTGCTGTTGCTGCTGCTGCTGCTGAGCCGTCATAGCGGCGGGTTTGGTGATGATGGTAGTCATGGCGGTGGTAGTAGTAGTAGTAGTGGTGTTGATATTGATGGTGGTGGTATTGGTGGTGGTTATATTGGTAGTGATGATAGTGTTGGTGGTGCTTGGTGGTGGTGTCTCCTTGGAGAGCTGTCGGATCAACACCGGGTGGTTCGCAGTCACACGATATACGCATGAGGATGTCTCGCATAAAGCAATCTTATATAGAAGTATTTTTTACAACACTGCTCCATTGTCAAATTATCACGCAAATAAATTTCTCTATATATTCTTTACAAAATCAATTATATTGATAAATTTTTATATTTATAAAAAGAATGTAAATTTCTTAAAATTTTTAGTTCTTGCATCTTCTAAGTAACATCTGAACAAAAAAAAACTAAAGGAAAATATTTCTTTGTATGTATGAATTAAATGACTGTTACATAACAGGACTCTTTTATACACATGCCTTATAGTATTACGTTTCTTCTTCTTACATCTTAAAACATTAATAATTTTGTTCCATTTTTTTAAATATATCTGAAATTTTCTATATATTTATATATGCACACTATAATAACATCAAAATAATAGCTTTATGAGAAACACCCTGCATGTAAAAAATGATATAATGGGCCCGAACGAGACGAGATAAGAATAAGTCGCACTCAACAGGTAATTTCGATTATTAACATATAAGACTGTCTGCTTTGTATTTACGAAACACATAAAAGCAAGGTATATATGGATTTTCTGGATTCCGTGAATCTACAAATATGGATCTACAAACTTGTAAATTTGCAAGGATTCTTATTGGATATATCTACTATGTTGTACCAATTGTGGTTTTAAATATTATACATATCTAAATCTAATTTATAAAACAGTGACAAAAGAATAGGTAACGGGGTTCATTCATCTACACACTTACAAATTAATAGATTTATAGATTACAAATTCATAAATTGATTTTGTAGATCCACATCTAAACAACATGCAGATCTATAGATTTATATAGAGATTCCAGATATATAAATATTTGTGTCTCAAATTTTAATGATAAAATTGTGCCAGTTTTGTTTTGTAAAAACTGTTTTTACAACTTTTGAATAAAGTTGTTATAAACATATATATTCATATAACAATTTGTTTCTTATTTCTATTATACTGACATATTCTGAACATTAAAATTTGAAATACTGTATAATAATATCCTTCTCCTAGAACTTAGTATATATGTACTTGCAAATATCTTTATAAATATTTCTATACTCAATTTTTACATGGAAGATAAAATTTTTAAGTCCCTTTTCACCTCATTTGGGCCCACTATATAGAGACCCGTTCACATTCAATTTTACCTATCTTCGAGCGTGAGTGGGACTTATTTATATTGTTAATGACACAATATTTTCTACTGCCGAAATTATATACGGATAAAACTTGATTTGACTTGAAATATCTTGCAATATAAAAACTTCAATAAAGAATTTTGTCGAAATCTTTCTTCCTTATATTTATCTTTTGATTTTAGATTATTTTTTGAGAAATACAATTATATTTCTAATGTAAACAATAGATTTCCTCATCCTACATTAAGCAAATATTCTATTTCAATCATTCACCTATAATAAAATTTACGTTTTAAATAAAATTAATAGATAAATATGGAACAAAATCCACTGTTAATCATTTTAATTACCTATTTAAAATTTTATTTACTTTCAACACTATTATTTTATCTTTCTGAATCTACAGCAAAAAAAACAAAACAAGAATTCGGATATAATCCAATCTTCGTAAGATAAATATTATTTCGTTTTAATTAACCAGTAATGCTGGTGAAACCATGAAAACCTGAAGTTTACAATAGGAACAATAGTTTACGACACACAGAACTATCGAGCTGTTAGTCTCACTTGAGTGTTAGCACAAGACACGCTCGAGGACAAAAACCCCAATGAAAGAATGTCTAAAAATATGGGTTATCCCAAAGAATTATCGCGCTTCTCTCAACCATAAATTTTGACTAAAGAATTAACGTATAAAAACAAATGCGATAATTAAAGTCCGTATTTTTCTCGTTTCTGCAATATGTATGTATAGATGTATATATCAATTACCTGCTGTGTCTTCTTCATGCGAACTGCGGCTCGATTATCTCGAGCTTTAGTCAAATACGGAGTTTTCTTATCGTTCGAGAGTGCTCGCCACTTCTTTAGAATTTGCTTGTGTCTCTCGGCCCATACTGCATGAAGTAAAAATATTCATTAAAATAAGAGTATTATAAATTATGATCTTAAAATTTTATTGCAACTTTTGGCAGAATGAATAAGAAAAAAAATTCAAACTAATTGAAAAAACATATTCTTACCTGGAAATTCAGTTTTCCATTCAGGATGATTGAGATTAGCATAAAGAACCGAGGATATTGTTGCTTTAGCACCTAATGGTTCGTCAGCTTCCATCTTCATATTACTTCTTTGGTTGTATGAAATAGTAGTATTTCCTGCTGGAGCATTTCCCTCGTCTTCAGGATTCACCCATGGACTAGGTGGTTCCGAAAATGCTGGACTAAACTGTGGACTACTAAAAAATTGAAAAACAGTTAATATTTAGAACAATTAAAATAGATATCAAAATGTACAAATATTACAGTTTTTACAATATAATTTTGATATTATTTTTTATGTTTATTCTTACTTGCTATATTCGGAGTGATATGGTGAAGGCGGTGGGAAACTCATTGGAGAATTTAAGTTTGATTGACCAACCGAGGGTAGAGCACCAGGTACTTGAGGTCTCGCCAAAGGCATTGCTGTTTGAATACCTATAAAGTCATTGATTTAAATAAGAAAATATATAAAATATATCAGAATTAGAGTAAGTAATATTTTAAGATATTCCAATTTATATACTCAAATATTATCTTAAAATATATCTTAGAATCAACATCATCTTATAATTGTATAATAAATAACTTAATTTCAATTCTCTTCCATCCTTGTTCTCTAATTATCGTAATTTTGTAATTTTCATTCTAGTATAACATAATACTAGATCTTTATATGATTTTAATTACTGTTTCATTTAACATATTTGACATGTACCAGGATGGGGAGATGGTGACACCAGAGGAGTAGTAGACGATGAAGGATGTGAAGTCTGAGCTTGGACAGAAAACACCGATGATTCCTGAGATTCCTGAGATTCATCAGTCAGAACGCCTTTAAATATATCTTCGATGTCTTTACTGTCCATATTAGGTAATCCTTAAAAAAAATATATACATAATATTCAATTTTATATTTAGTTGACTAGATTTTATGTGCTACTGAAATAATAAAATTTTAATAAAATAGTATATTCTATTATTTGTAATATTTACTATGATATATCTAATGTTGATTTGAGAGTGCCTACCGGTATCTCTGACCATCGATTCCAAATTAAAATGAGGACTGAGAATGTCCGTCAATTCATCTTTACTTCCACCTTGTGCATCATCCAACTCGTCCAAAGCTTCGCTCGCCTTTGCCAAATCCTCATCGTTTTCGTTCATTATTGTATTCACTAAATCGCTATCTAACAAATCTCCGGAAATTGGTAAAATATCTCCGAGTGCTTCAGTATCACTGCCGTCATCCTCCACAATTTCTTCTCTTTTGATTTGCTCAGGAGCAATCTTTTCATCTTCTTTCTCTTGTTTTGCTTTGACTTGTTCCATTACCTTCAGTTCATCTTGAGATAACTGAATTGTATTAGCATTTTCAGGAACTTTAGGTTCTTCCTCGGATTCGCTGCTGCTCTCAAGATCTTTCTCCTTTGTTGTATCCATTAAATCCTTGCCAAAAAACGCTTCTTGCATGTAAATAGGATAACATTCCGCCAGTCTCGTTTTTGGCTTTCTTCTCTGAGGTTTTCTTCGGGGTTTATCGTCCCCCACTCCTACGACTGAAGATTCTCCAGATTTTTCGGCATCTCCTTCTTCTTCTTTGTCCTTCCTGGTTCTCATTCTTACAAGAAACCCTCCAATTCCTAATTTTTGCAAATTTCTTTGGCGTTTTCTTCGCAAAACAGGAAGTCCAGTTTCTGAAGTGCAAATACTGAAGCCTTCGGGAGCAGGCTGATTCCATACCATACCCTCTTTCAACACTGTTTCTGGTTCATCTTTGACATCCATCATTTCTAATTTATTTTCCTCCAAAGAATTGTCTAAACTTCCTCCAGCAACGACAGATTCAATAGTCGCCATGATATCTGCTTCTTTGTCCATCATCTGAGGCTGTTTTCTTTTCTTTTTTCTTGTTTGCTGATGTTCAGCGGTTAATGACTTGATATGATTCATCCCAGCTTCGGAAAGATATACTCCTTCCACCAAATATGGTTGCAAAGAAGATTTAAACAATTCTGTATTTCGACTTTGAGGTGGAGAAGATGACCGAGCAAATTTCGAGGAAGGTTTAGAAAGAAGATGAGGAGGGGGAACATCTCTAGGACGACAGAGGAGACAAACGTAACCCTCCTCAGCACAGCGTTCGGCCTCAGCTTCGCTTTTAATCGAATCACAACCGCAGTGAAGCCATCTTTCACACTGTATACACTGAATGATGAGATCACCCTCCTGATAAGCTTCTTGGCAAGCTACGCAAGCGGTATGAGAAGCACAGGGTCCACACTGGGTATAACTTTTCTGCCAAGATGAATTACATCCAGGATCATTGGAGCCACAAGTCTGACATTGTGCACACCATTTGCATTTCCAGGTACCGTCTGGCACAAAATCCAAAGGTGGGTCCATACAATAAATGTGATAGCTGATATCGCAGTCGTCGCAAAGGATTAAGCGAGCTTCGTCATTTCGCTCGCCACAGCCTTAAACACAAAATATTTTATTAACACTAGAATGCCCAATGGAATTATTTCAAATCAATTTAAGATTTTCTAGATTAAATAGAGCTACAACAACTAATAGAAATCAACAAAATTATCTGGCAAGATATTTTATAATTTTATTAATTTTTTTGCCATTGTCAAACATCTTCGTATTATACTAATTTTAGAATCAAACAATAATATATAATATTATTTATTGCAAATATTGTTATGTCATAAAATATAATTTTCATTTCAATAATTTTTAATCATTAATGTAATAGTTTTCATTCACACTAATATATTGTATAATTTTTCATCAATTTAATTCAAAATTCGTAAAGTACATCAATAACGTTTAACCAAACATTTCATACATAAAAATATACATGTAATTTAATTTTTCAATACCTTCACAGACAGTACAGTCGAGACATCGCCAGCCCTTTTGTAAGATGACCTTAGTGATCTTAACCCCAGCGCAATATGGATGATAACACTGGCCACATTGTACGCATGCAATCAAACAGCCTTCCTGATCCATACCAATCGAGCCACACATCACACAAATATCCTGAGTTAAAATAAATTTATCCTTTGCCGAGCACAGGATTAATCTATTCTCACCCCCAAGCTGTTCTTCGTCCTTTGATTGGGATGAATCTGGATTTGGACTCTACAAATATTGAAGAGGAATATTTATAAGTTATAGGAAATAAGTTATTTACCAAAATATCAGAAAACCAACAAATGTTCATATAATTTTAACCGATATAAAATTAATTTTTTTTAGTAAAAATATTAAGATAATAACAACTCTCGAGTTATAATTGATATAATTAATGGTATATTAAAATTATAATAAATTATAAATTACAATTCTTGCATACTAATATTGAATATAATACAATGAAGTTGAATATACTAAATGCAAAGTTGTGTGTGTGTGTGTGTGTGTTATTTAATAAAGTAGAAAAAAGAAAAATTAAAAGAAAAATATATATTAGCAAAACGATTTTGTCAAGGAGTAATTAATTTAATTAATTAAAATATTTATTAATTTACTAATATCAAAACGGGAGATAAGATTAAAGATAAAATTGATGCAGAATTCGATATAAACATACATTACACAAATCTTTTTGCACTATCACATACCTGTAAGCCCACTTCGGGCACTCCATAGAACCCTCTCATTTTTCCTTTCGGCCCCCTCTTTCTTCCAAACTCTGTCATCTTCTGCCTCTTCTGATAGCCCAGTTTCCCAATACCTTTGGGCCTACCAATAACTCCACCGCTAATTCCCAATCTTTTCTTCGCAATCTTGGTGGCACAAAACGGTTTCCCTTTCCCTAATCCGACAGAATAAAGTGCTTCTTCGGAACAACCACTTGGATAGTCTACCTCAGAGGAGGTACCTTCACCGTCAAGGCTCTCTTGAGAAGCACTCAGACTTAAATCGCCATCATCGATGCTGTCTTTTCGTCTGGCCACCATGGCAATGCTCTTACAATGTAGGCAGATATATTCATAATCCGGTTTCGCCTCTTTTCGTTGCTGATAAGTAAGAGGGTCAGCTTCGGGATCGCATGTACCGTGTACAAATTTTTTGCAGGTGTGACATTGTACCATTTCACGATATGCCGCAGCTCTGCAAAGAGTAAAATATAAGAGTAAACAATGTAATAATTAAATATTATATAATTAAACATAAAGTATATACATATAACAAAGTATATTAGAATATAAACACGCGACGTGGTAATATTTGTAAAAACATTTGTAAAAAATGCATAAAATTTCAGTTACCTATATGCCTTCCTGCAAAGGGGACAAGAGAAGCCTTTGTTGCGCTGCTGATAGCACGAATCACAGACAGTGTAATGAGAATGCCATCTGGAGGACAGGCCAGCTCCGGGAGTACGTGAACCACAATCGGTGCACACGCGACAACACTTACACTTCCAGCCATATTTTGGAATAGAGGTAACAATCGGTCGCAAACAACCTGGATGATAAGCCTTGTCACATCGCTCACATAGCATCACCTGTTACAAAAATCTTGTTTTACAAAAACCAATAAAAAAGAGAGTATATACATACATTATTAAAATATACATTTTTAAGCATTTTCTCAGAAAACATATTCTAATATTTCTTGATCATAATTACTTAACTCTGTTGCTCATTATAAAAAAAAACAAAATTAAAGTTCTTTATAAAATTGTCTTTAAAATTTCTGTAACCTTTGAAACATCCTCGGGCTGCCTACAGACTTGACATACGCGGCAAGGCCCACACTGCCATCCGGCACGTACCCCAGGGAGCAACGCCAAGCCCACGCAACTTCCGTGATAGTGTTGACCGCACACAGAGCACATTACTAGATTCGAAACGTCGCCCATTCCATAACATTGAATGCAAGTCACCTCTCCACACACTGTAAATGTGAGGCTTTTTTTGCACTTCTTGCAAAATTTTATATCTTAAAATATTTTGGCCAAAAAAATGCGTTAGATCAAGATTATCTAAGTTTGTAAAGAATATCAGAAGTAACAATGTATGTATACATTGTATGTGCACTATCAAGGACTATACAATACATTAACTAGGCATATGTTAACGCATACAATGCATTATAATAGAATTGAAGTGATCCCATTTGTAAATTAGGTAAAAAGTGGATCACATAATAAAAACTATTCAAAAATACGTTTGTTACTACAATGTTTATTTGATATTGTATAATTCCACGTTTATTAGTGATTTTGTCTGCAATAATAACAGCGTTTTAAACCCACAAATTTAGTTCGCACCGATATATTGATAAAATAATTTTTGATATGTAATAAATATGTAAAAAATGTATAAAATTTTAATTTTCTATTATGTTTTTACTCCTTTCTCTCTTCTAGCTTATTCTTAAATGTTAAATAAAAATTGGATAGCAAAGTTTTAAAATAAAATGGCAAGTTTAAAAATAAGCAACTTACATAAAAGCGGAACTTGGCCAAGATGCTGGCTGCAAAAAAGGGCCAAGTTCTTAGTGTCTTGAAAGCAACTGCTGGCCGCGGCACACGGAAAATGAAAATAACGATTGCACGATGCCACCTGTTGAACATCGATTATAATTGAACAATTATAACTAAACTGCGCGAAACATATGGAAAAATTTTTTAATTCAATTTTTATGTTAAATTATTTATTTTTAAATGTATTTTATAAATAATTGTTTATATTTGCTTACTATTATAATTCATATCTTATATCGATGACTTGTTACGATGGCTAAATTATAACTTACTTTGCAGGGAATTCCAGCTCCATAATGCGAACAATAAGCGCAACGTCTGGAGGAAGCTTGTAGAACAGCGCGACATGCCAATTCTGGTAGTAAATCTTGACTGTTGCTAGACCAGATAATACATGATTGATGAACATAGTAGTGACCGGCCGAGGAATCGAACAGAATCCCGATTTCCGGTTCTTCCAAATAACCTACGATTGTCAACTCTTCCACCGGTTCCGTGAAATTAGTTAGACTAGTATTCCTACAAAAGAAATAATTGTAATGTGTACAAATACAATCTTCTATTTAAATTATCTAGTTAGATTATTTCCATACAAGCTGTTCCACCCGACGAATTTGGGAATAGAGACCCTAATAAACAAATTTTTACCTGCATTTGGCTAGACTCTTTTGCCTACGACAGGTAACGGCAATTCCAGGTCCAGTAGCACGCGGACTTTTATCTCCTGCGACCACGACGTTGACGAGATGATCAGCAACCGTTTCATCTCGGTTCGTCGGCTTCTCGGGAGTGAAACCCGGTGGACATGTAAGGCGCAATAGTTCACCTTGTCCCAACTGACTCCTCTCGCCTAAATTGCATAACGCGCATACTTTGCCCGGCCTAAAAATGTTTACAACTGTAGTTTTAAATATTGTTCAAAATGTCTAAATGTGCCTTTCCTTTTAATATTTATCAACTATTGGGTCACCTACATCCTGCTCGGACCGTATTGACCTTCTTATTTCATTAAAAAATATTTCTTTTCAGAAATGAAATCATAAATTATTTTGCAATATTTTAAATATTAATTGCTTAAACTTATTTTCTACGAATAATGAAAAATGAGGAGGAATATTTTACCATTGTTCAGGAAAGTAAGGAGGTTCCTCGGGCGCAGGCATTGACCTATCACCTGAGCTTCCCATTAATTCACTGCTACCATCAGGAGTAGTATCATCCAACCCGGTTGTACGCAAAGGACTTGGGGATTCTGAATGTGTATCATCATCTTTACTTTTAGTGCGACGTGGCACACCTCTTGTGTATCCAAATCTATTCATGTAAATAATAAGATATGGAGAAATTATATCAAACAATTCATGTATACTTTGTTAAAACCATTCGATTACATTTACATACCTCTACATGTATATATGTATATGTATGTATGTATGCACATAAGTTTGCATGCACTCTGTATACATGTGTGTGTACGTGTATATATGTGTATTAAGATAATTATAATAATTAAACAAACCCTTTCCCTCTGGCACCACCTCTCCCGAATGCTCTTCTGGCACCTCCTCCACGAGTTATACCAAAAGGTCGTTCTTTCCGAGGCCTGCCAGGTCCACGGCGAATGTTCAAAGGTTTACCACCAGGTAAGGGAAACTTCGGGTACCGTAGTGGGTCATGGAAAGCCTCTTCTGGTGTAACTGGAAAAAGAAAAAGGTGAAAAATATATATAAAAAAAAGAAGTTTTAAAACGCGCACAATATTGAATCAATTAACTATTAAGCATTGCGTACATATGTATCCTCTTGTAAAACACCAAAATTTTCTTTGTAAATTTTGAATCATTTCACTCTAGTTCTCTTACACATAACTTAATATTTTATCAACTTGGATGATTATATGTTCATAAATAATAATTGCAATACGTTTGTAATTTTTCCAAAAATAATGAAAGATATAATAGAAAATGGTGAAAATATAGTTACTGTTACCAGGAGTTGTCGGAGTTGTCTGCCCAAGTAATTGATCTGAATTAGCTGGAGATATAGGGATTCCCGCTGTCTCTTCGTCTTCGTCCTCGCCATCGGAAGCTTCGTCCAACTCCATCTCCTCTTCACCTTCGAGACGCACTTCATCATCCATGACACCTCCTCTCCCAGTTTTTGCTTGACAAAGCTAAAATTTACACAACGCTACATGAAAATTCTATTCCTGTAAAGCTAAACAAAAGTGAAACGAGCTAATTGAAAGCACTTTGATTGTTGCATAGATTAAACTGCTAATTCACGTTGAATCGAAACCTTGGGTACACTTGGCAATGTCTCGATAACAAGGTACTCCTATGCGACGACTGCGTAACCGCCACAAGATATTGATAATAAAGCTGAATAAACTCTACCAAGAAAAGCGCAAGCTTCTTTTTTTCCTTGAAACGGCAAAATTAAGGATAAGCGGAATAATCTAGCGACGATTATACCCAGTGTTGGTGATAAAAGGGAATAAAATTTGTAATTCTAGGGTGATTCCCCCGCTCCCCGCCGCCCTGCCCCCGCGCATAATCCAATAAAGCCAGGCTGGACGTGTGTGCTGCGGGCGAGAAAAGGGCAAGAGCACGGGAGGCGAGGCGAGGCAAGGCGTCGCGACGGCGACGGCGACGAGGAGCACGTTCGCCATTACTACGTAAACAGATTCTCGTCAGGGCGCGCCGCAGTTTACCGTTCCGTTCGCGTTGGCGGGGCGCCGCGGAACTCGGCGCTGAGCGCGGTCCACGTACCTGAGAATTAGTGCTGCCGATGAGGCGACGTAAGTATCATGATGGAATCAACGACGGACTGCTGGGTATCGTGATGAGGGCGGTACAGCCAGGTAAACATGTTGCAGCAGCGCGAACGGTCCGTAGAAAAAAATGTCACATACACACAGGTAAGCGAGCGGAATCCCCAGCGCGAACGGAAGGAAGAATACGCGACGCGACTAGCGCGCACTAGGATCACGGATGTGCGCGCGCAGCTCCCCGCCGCGCGCGCGCGCGCCACGTGAAACTTCCTAGGGCCTGTGCCTAGGATCCTAGACTCCTTAAGGCCTGTATCCACGATGCTACAACTTGGACAAAGTTGTCCGCGTGTTTTGAGTTTTGAGTTGAGAAATGCGTAGCGCCAATCAACTTGCAGCTTTTGTGGGACAGCTATATTGATTGGCTACGTATTTCGCGGAATTAGAACTTGGACCAAGTACTAGCGTCATGGACACAGGCCTTAATTCGCCTGAGTTTCTAAATTTCTAAACAGTTGCTATTCTTTTCATCGGTGTTTTATTAACTCCATTATTTTTTCCAATAAAATCTTTAGTTTGATTTTTTAAGAAATATAACTTTTTTTAATCAAAAACTAATACTACAATAAGAGTTTGTATAAGTATCCGTTGTTATATTTGGCGCAATTTGTTGATATCATTCTTTTGTAGAGAAGATAGTTTTGTAGAGAAGATATTTTTGTAGAGAATGTTATACTTTTGCAAAAAAGATAGAGTAACAAAATATATTCGGTTGAATTGGAGCTTATACTTGATGCTTTTTTTACGTTTTTTTAAAAAGGTAAGTTTTTTACGTGTAGAAATTACGCGAAATATGACGAATACTATCGATGTATTCGGCCAACTAATCTCTCGTAGCCTATCTATTTTTAATTACAGAATTGATATACATATTTATGTGCTTGAATTTTATATTCAAAGAGTGAATTACGAAGAGACGGTCAGTACTTTTAAAAACGGACTTGTTCGCTCTTATTGCCGTCTCGCTCGCTGTAAAGGCCTGTGTCCACGATGCTAGGACTTGGTCCAAGTTCTAGCATCGTGGATACAGGCCTTTATACCTTCTCGCTCGCTCCCGTTACGAAAAATGAATAACACTCTCCTGTTACCGATATTTCATGCATGCAGCACGGAATACAACCAAAATTGGGCACTGTATTAAGCCTATCACACAATGCGAGGCAACAGGCAACAGGAATAGGGAATAGAATTTTTGACGCGTTGGATTGGTTGAAGGAAAATTTCCGACGAATCCAACGCGTCAAAAATTCTATTCCCTATTCCTATTGCCTGTTGCCTCGCATTGTGTGATAGGCTTTACCCGCTTGAAAAATGGGCGTATAGCACGGACACGCACCAAGTGGAGACTTTATCGGCAGTACTTGAAAATCATGGGTGTAGCGGAATATAGTTCCAAAAATGAAAATGGGCGTAAAGCGCTGGTATCAGTCGAGCGAAAACGGTAACAAGCAATTTGCCGCTCTCAGGTTTCTCTCTGATATAAGTTTATGCATGGTGGAAATAACAAGGTGAAGCATTCCCGATGCTGCGCACTCATTCAATTTTGTAAGCCAATCATCGCGCGACCCATTTTGCAAGGAAAGTGATATGGCTGATTCCATCAGCGCCTGTCATCCATCACGTCGTTTGATGTTTACGTCCTTTCTTTAAATATTGCATGAAAAAGAAGTGAACAAAGCTACATATGCAATAAGTAGTAAATATAATTAATGTTGAGATATCATATTACTTCATGTGTTTAATAATATGTTTAATAATATAAAGTGGGCGCCTACAAAATGGGTCGTCTTCTGATTGGTTTAACCGTCAAAGCTGCCGCCATTATGCGCAATGCTTCACCTTGTTATTTCCACCATGAGTTTATGTTCAACGCCCGCTTGTCTCTTGGCGCTGTAAAAATGTCCTGATACACGTATATTGCCATAAAAGAGTAAAGTACGATATATTCTACTACTGCTGTGTATTATTTAACAACCCGTACGTGCTCGTGCAGCCTGCGGAAGTTGGGAGTTGGGACTGCAGTAATAATTACGAAATTCCCACAAGCGGGCAGCGGGCGCGCCATCTGTCCTTCGCGGCGGGAGGCGGGACGACAGTCCACTCGGAGGAAACATCAGAGCGAGGAAGCCGAAGGAGTCTCGAAGGTACGCGCGCGCGCGCGTGGGTGCGTGTATGCCGTGTATTTTCCTTTCATCCAATTTCAGGCTGTTTTCGCCGCACAGCTGATGTGCGTGCGGACGCGCGCATCGTCGCGTCGACTCACTTCCACCAGGGATTCATGCTGATTCATGCCGCTCGCCTGACGCACCGAACGAGATGGCGAGCAGCGCGGGTGACGAGGGTTCGCGGGGGCCGCAGTCCAACGAGGAGGTCATAGAGGAGATCACCAAGGACCTGAAGAGCTCCTGCATCCGGGGTGCGAGCCGCGCGTCGACGGATGGCCCGTGGGACGTCGAGGAGCGCGACGGGGTCGACGACGACGCGCAAGACGCGGACGCGCCACCTGCGGAGGACGTGGACGAGGAGCTGCTCAAGGACCGAGACTTGTTACTCACGGAAAGCGAACGGGAGGTGCGTACGCGATGCACCCTGGGGCGTCTTGCACGTTGTAATCCCCGCCTACCTTTGCAGGCATTGAAATGCCAAGCGGAGAGTCTGAAGCAGGTGGGCAATGACCTCTTCAAGAGCGGCGAGTACGTGCAGGCGATATCGCGGTACACGCAGGGATTGCAAACTTGTCCCTTGGCGTTTAGCAACGAGAGGTCTATATTGTATGCAAACCGCGCGGCGGCGAGAGCAAAGTGTCAGGTGATTGTTGAAGCGTTGATCGTCGATCGAGCGTTTCGATCGATCTCTTTCGCAAGGTTGCATCTCGATTTCGTGCAATTCCTTGTCTTCCTGCTTAAACACTCATTCTGGACCAGAATCGTAGATGTAGTAAGACTAGACTGTGCATTCCCTACCTCTCTTGTGTTGAGGACATGTACAAACTTTAGAACGAGACAGTTGAGTGGTCGCCTCTTTGTCTAATAAATAGTGGGAGTAGTGGAAAGGTATGGGGAATGATAACGGACAACCACTCAACGTATGTTGTCTCTTTCTGAAGTTTATACACTGCCTACTAGCCAAACGCAGTCTATAGGTGCGTTCCGTTTCACGCATGATGCATCATTTATTCTTCTTACTCATCAAATGTTAAAGAAGGATAAATTATATATCATGCATGAAACAACGCAACTTATATGTTGTACGTCTATGACCAGAATGTGCAGACATCAGTCGGTTTGTCGTCGATTCTGTATTTATGCTTCACTAAGCGGTTGCTCTTTCCAGCCAGAGAAGGATTCGGCGATAGCCGATTGTACCAAAGCCATCGAGTTGAATTCCAGCTACGTGAAGGCGTATATAAGGAGGGCGCAGTTGTACGAGGAGACGGACAAGCTGGACGAGGCGTTGGAGGACTTCAAGAAAGTATTGACATTCGATTCTAGTCACACGGAAGCTAATTACGCTGTCAGGGTAATGTACAATTATCCAGAGCGTGGCTCTTTCCGAGGAAACTTGGCCTGTAACAAAGAGCGGAGAGGACGCGTTTAAACTTTCGGGACGCTTGAGTAACAATCGTAAGATGAAGAATAACTAGAGCGTTTTTTTGTTTAATTTATCCTCGTTTTACGATGAGATTAATTTCTTTGAAAAACACTAGGCGAGTAAATTCGTTTTCTACCTCGATTTTGAAACCAGCGATCTTGAACCAGATTTAGTAACGGATAGACGATTTATAGATAGTAGAATTGTCAAGATACAAAGGTTCAAAAGTTTCGTTACAGGCGAGATTTCCTTGAAAAGGGATCACGCGTGTGCAGGATTATGTTTCTACAATGTGTTGACACCACAATTGCTTGTCTTGCAGAGGCTACCTCCGCTAATTAACGAGAGAAACGAGAAACTGAAGGCGGAGATGTTAGGTAAACTGAAGGATCTAGGGAACATGGTTCTGAAACCGTTTGGCCTTTCTACGAATAACTTTGAGTTGCAGAAGGATCCCAACAGCGATGGTTATTCCGTAAAGTTCCACCAGAACCCCATGTAACAAGCTAGTTATATGTTTCTTATTCATAAAAAAAAACGATAAAAGTTGTCCTCTATCTGTAAGAAATTAAGATATATTTGTATACATTCTACACGGATCCCCTATTATGGATTTCATCCCAGCTCTGTGATTCAATATTATTGATATTTCGAGTCCAGCTGCCTCTCGTGCAACTCTAGTTTCACGTCCAATGGCGGGAAAAAGTTAGTCATTCGAGTTGCGAAACGGAAAACCCACCCGTCGGATTTTACACGCGAAGCCACTTCGACGGCTCGTTGTCGCGCGAGGCAGCTAAACTCTAAAACGTAACAATTACATATCAATCTTATCGAAGATATTTCCACGCTCGAGTTGAAGCGAGGCTTCAACGCGCGGCGCATACATCGCGCGTCGCGATGTCGGATATCCCCCCCGCTATATTTGGCGCCGATGCTGAACCGGATATAGCCTATGGTTCAATAATACCGAGCTATATCGCAATCGCCGATAATTTTAGCCGCGGCTCTTTACGAAGGGGTTGAACGATCTCCGGGGAGGGATTGTCGCTCGGTGTCCGTCGGCGGCTCGAAGGCGCGAGATCGCGCGACGTGTAACAATTTCAATTGGTCTTTCCCCAGACATCCCGCATAGCGAAAAGCATACAAAGAAAGCGAGAAATAGCTGA
Organism: Vollenhovia emeryi; assembly: GCF_000949405.1. Classification (NCBI taxonomy): domain Eukaryota; kingdom Metazoa; phylum Arthropoda; class Insecta; order Hymenoptera; family Formicidae; genus Vollenhovia; species Vollenhovia emeryi. Next base: position 548,006 of record NW_011967135.1, read on the forward strand.
AATGTTGTACATTAAAATAGACTCTAACATAGTTAGAGTTTTTACATCCCCATTTAAAACCTATTACACCATCAATTTAAAGAAAGATACCGAGAATCTTAACCCGGTATATAATTCTATCATTAGTTCTTTAACGTGACCTAGTTATTTATTTATTGTCTCAATTGTAAGAAAAGCTTGGCGACTTTCGCGTGTCGATACCTAAAGATTCTTTAGTAAATAAGCAGGCATTGGTTCCCAGCTCCGGGGCACCCCCCCCCCCGCCCCGCCCCGCGCGAGCGGGTGCAACGAACGACCTGGAGGGCGCGGAGGGACGGACCGATGACGTATCGCCGCCGGCGGCGCGCAAGCGTCTCCCGACGTCACTCGCCGACGGCGCGCGCGGAAGCGCCGGTGCATCGCCGGGGTGGGCGGAGGGTGCGAAAGCGCACGCAAGGGCAGCGCGGCGCCGCGGGTCACAAAATTGGCGGGGAGGGGGCGGGCGCGATTCCCCGAATTCTTCCTGCGGCCGCCGATGAATCGGCGCCCGGGTGGCACCGTCGCGTCGCCGCGGGGGCGAGCGTAACTGGGAATCTAATCAAGCTGATCAACGGGACCCAGTCGAGAGGATCGTGACGTCGGGCGACTCGAGAGTATCGATAAAAGACGCCGGGATCGATCACGCGGTGGCATTTAATCGCCGGCGGGGTCGGCGAGCGGCCACCCCGGGCGAGCGCCGATGCTGATAAGGGGTGCGGGTGGGCGAGGGAGGGAGAGGCGAGAACGCGGCGCCGCGCGTCACGGGTAGAGGGAGAGCTCGACGCGCGCTACAACGGGCGAGAGGGGCGGGAGGAGGAGGGAGAGAGAGAGAGATACACGCACGCACGGTGGCCGTGCGCCGAGACGACGAGGCCAGGCAGGCCGCGACGGCGACAGTGAGGGAGAGACGGCCGAGTCGCAGCCGCGGGGCGCAGATACGTAGTGCGCGGCACCGGGGGTGCCGCGGTTGATCCCGGTGGGACGCGCGCGCGACCGTGGGCAGACACGAGGGATCGACGGGACGTCGCCGTGACGACGACGAAGACGAAGACGGGGGACGGCTTTTCGAATCGATAATTCGAGCGCGATCGTGGGCAGCGTGGCGAACGAGAGACTCCCCCGAACAAGGAACAAGACTTCGGACGAGTCCCGCGGACGAGCGAGACGCGGGCCCACCCTCTCTCGCTCCTCCTCTTCCTCCACCTTCTCCTCCTCTTCCTCCGCCTCCTCCTCCTCCTCGTCCCGCTCTCTCCGTGGGATACGCGTTACGTGACCAAGTGATAAGAGAGCTCGCGGCGGCAGCGGGCGCACCGTCGCCACCCTCGTTTCATTATCGGCGCCGCGCAGCCTATATCCGGCGTCATCCACACCGGCGGCGGCGTACACCCTCGGGTCTTCCGGTTGGAGAGAGAGAGAGAGATAGCGCGGCACGACGACCATGCACGGCGATAAAGGGGTAAGCCGGACGACGGAGCGCGCGGATTTCCCCGTCGCGTCGGGGTAATCGGGTCACCGGTTCGTTATCGGAGCGACAGCGAGAGATCCTCGCTTGGTCTCCCTCGTCCCGTCGCAACCCGGTGTGCGAGAAGGGACGACTCCGGAAACGCGCCTACTCGCGAGAGGGTCCCTTGGCGGACGGAAAGAGAGCGTCTCTCGTTGACCGAGAAACGGAGCCGCGAATGCCGCCCTTGGATCTCCGCTCCGGTCTCCGTTGCACCCCCTCGCGCTTTCCGCGTCGAAAACAGGGCGGCTGCGTTCCGCGGGGCGCGCGAGTAAATGTTTGTACTGCGAGTGTGTGCCTTAAGTTTAATTGGGACGAGTAGAGCTGTTCCTCGCGAATCTTTCCGCGAGTTGTCCCGGTAGAAAGAGCGACGAGGCGACGCAGGAGTCACGATTTTTCCTTCTGCGTACGTCATCAGCGATTTATTTAACGATAGAATCAGGCTCGGACAGTGGAAGCCGTGACGAAATGTTACCTTTTGTTTGTCCTCTAAACCAGAGAGGAAAACGAAAAAAAAAAGTGAATCGCCAGTAGTTAGTTAACAGTAAATGGCAGATGGTTTATTTGTTTGATTCCGACGTTTCGACCGTACGGGTTGTGGTCCTCTTCAAGGAATTTCAAGGAATCTGAGAGGGAAAATTTGACGTTGGGACGCGCGGTCCTCTCCGCGCGAGATGTCAAGGAAACGCCAGTTCTGTAATTATGCCCCTCGACGCGACGAAGAGGGTAAAAAGTTGGGCATCGAGTCGGTTGGAATTTCCCTTCCCTTCGTTCGTCGAGATTTCCGTAAAGCTAACGCTACACTATGCGCAATTCGTGATGCGCGGTTCGTGATTCGTGACTCGCAGAAATCCGCTGGAACACTCGTTATTACCCACATAGCGCGTAATATCACAGTAATATTACACTTCCAACGTAATATTACAATAAAATATATCGGAAATGTTACTGTAATATCAGTAATATATCACAGTAATATTAAAATGTCTGCCCAATGAAATATTACCGAGATAATTGGAGTAATATTACTGTGATAATCACAACAATGTTACTGTGATATAACACGTAATATTACTGTATTATATCACTATAATATTACTGTAATATTGCAAGGAACTAGGTAAGGGTGAACCCGGGTATGATGGCCCTACGGAAAAGTTGGTCACAGGCTGTATAATCTTTCCAATAAATGTTTAATAGTGCGTTTTTGTAGTCATTCTCGAAGACGATTATCGTCATAGTACAAGTTACCCTTATATTTTATTTATACTTCAATGCGTTATACATTGGAAAGTGCACAATAGTAACGTGACATTAAATGACGTGTCTTCATGGTATCTTGATGACATAATAAAACGTTATTCATATTAATTTAATTTATATTAATTTAATTACGCAATGAGACGTAATTAAATAGTCATTTGACATTATCTTGCGCTACTTTGGATCTGATATTATATATTGCAGCTTATATTACTGTGTGATGTTTCTATGTAATATGCCAGTAATATTAATGTAATTGCAATGTATTATACAAATGTATTATATCTGTAATATTACATTGCAATATGTAATATTACTGATATATTACGTAATATTGTGTGCTATGTGGGTACTTGCCACACTATTCGTGATTCAGTTTGTCATTCGTAATTTGTTATTTGTCGTTTCGTTCGTGTTAACTTGGGCAAACTTTTAACCTTTACCTGTTATCACTTGCATCTGCAATTATCTGCAAGTTCCAATATTAGAACCACTAGTTTCGTCGAGAAACCACTCGACTAGCGAATCACTGCGAATGGCGAATCGACGCATGTTTCCTCCACACTATTCACGAATATATGTAAGGGGACCGGTTGGTTGGAAGTGAGGGAGATTGAGGGTGGGTTGGATGGTCGGAGCCGAAGTCAGGAAGCGTAAGCTAAGTCCAACAATAAGTCCAATAAGTCGAACAATAAAGTCTTTTATTCTCCGGGCGCGTGAGAGCCGTCAATTTCCGGCGCTTGCTCGGGACGGGACTGCTGCTCGCCAAAGCAGAGCTTCTCCTCGTACGTTACATCTTAGATTGTTTTTTCAAAAATGTTATTGTCAAAGGCCGCTAACGACGAAGTTTCTAACGGTGATGCTTCGAACCTTCCAGAAAGCTACATACACGAGTCACGAATCGCCAGGGTTGGGAAGTAACTCGTTACTTGTAACGAAGTTACAGTTACAGTCACTTTTTTTGTAACTCTAACTTAACTTTGTTACTTCCCTCCATCTTTAACTGTAACTTAACTCAGTTACACTTTTCGATAACTAGCAACTAATTTAATAGTTACATCAAAAGTTACTTTATATATTTTTCCAACCTCCACATATTGCATCAAGCCTTGCATTTGCGCATAAACGCCTTTATCGACGCTCTACAATTCAAATGTAGATTTGATAGTTTTACTTTTATTGCGCGAGCAGCGCACGCAAACGTCCACAGCGGAGGCGCGATAACGCAATTTCCGCGCGAGAAAAGCGGAAGCCGCAAAGGCGACGGCTTCCGGCGTCGGGGCAACGTCGTGTCTCTCGACGCGGCGATCCCTGTGTATCGTCGTCCGTCCAATTAGGATCCCGTAAAGGGATACGTGTGCCGTGAAAACATCCTTAATTAACGCGCTCTTGGGAGCCTTGTCTATAAGCATATCGATTCCGCGGATCTCGCACGTGCGCGTCTCTACCGAGAAGGATATTAGGGAATTGCAATTTTATCTCGTCTCGACCGCATATTTTTATATAAAAAAAGAATTTTATATGCACAAAGAGAGAGAGAGAGAGAGAGGGGGGGCGGCATTATCGAACCTTCGTGCATTTCTCTTTGTGCGTGGGGATTACTGTTTCATTAAAACGTATCGGTTCTCACACAGGAGATTTTTATTTCAACGGAAGTTTTTTTTAATCGCGAGATCTGCGCTTCCCTCGCCGTGCAAAAGGATCGCCCGATTCGGAACCAAACGCGCCCGCCGCCGGTGTCGTAATTAATATCAATAGCGACCCAACTTTGTCGAGTTTTTCCTATTGACGGACGCAGCGACGCGTTATTGACACACCAGCCGGAGGTATAACGCGGATTGCTTTAATAAACGCGATTACGGTTATTTACGGCGCGCGGCACAATCATTTCCGCGTCAATTTATCACGATAAATTTCGGGGTCCGTAATCGGCGCAACTGACTCGCGAGGGGGGATTTATTTAACGGCTCATTCTTTCGCACGAGAGGGGGGGGGGTTGATGCGAGACCGCGTTAATCTCATTTCGAAAATTACATTTGCAGCGTAAAGCATTTACGCATTCGATTGCGCGGATCACATATCGCGAGAATCGCTCTCGTTATTCCGCCACCCCGTGCACACGGGGTGTGTCGGCAACAGAGCGCGAGGGGCCGAGAGCTCGGCGATCGAGATGTCAGGGAGATCTTATTGTTAGAGATGTCGATCCAAAAGAGAGAAAAAAAAAAGACGGACGAGTTTTATCGCGATGGAATATCGTTTCGCGTGGTAAAATACAATCCCTCCGACGCCTCTCGGAAGATCGATGGGCTTATTGAAAGGAGAAAAAATTACTGGGGGCTCGGTCGTGAATCTTTTCCTCTAGCATGAACAGTGAAAAATTTCATTGACGCACCCAATATTTCTGCCAATTTCTATGTATTAATAGTATATTTTTTTATATTTTGCATATACGAGTTACATAAACGAATATAGCATTGCTATTTTTCTCCATATACACTGAAATATATTGTTTTCCATGGGGGAGAGCTCGTCCTTTCCACGGCGCGGGCGGGACACCCCGTACCCATAAGCGGGGGCGCGCGTATTAATTTCGCCGACGGCAATTAGAAAGTCCGATACCGTTACGGCGCGCGAGTGCGCTTGTCGCTCGATTTACCCCCCCCCCCCTCCCTCCCGCGTGAATGTACATCGCGTGTACGCGTTTGCGGGATTACACGTGCCGCCGTCACGTCCGACCTTCCACCCCCGGACCCATTCGCCGTTCGGTCTCGTAACCGGTTGTCCACACCGCGCGTACGTACGCGCGGGTGTCTTTGATCGCTAATGAATCGTGCTCCACCCCCCCCCTCTTGCTCGTCGCGATTACGTAACGCGGCGAATTATCCCCTCGTGTACGCGGCGCGAGCTCCCGATGCCGCTCGGACTCGCAGGGCGGCTCTAATTACGAAAATGTACCGGCTATTTCGCGTCCCATTATCATCGCGCAACGCGCGTGCTTATTAATCGCGTATCCGCCGCGGATCGGGAGCGGCGATAAAATCTCGCACTCGCGGGCCAGTCATTCGATCGTATGAGCTTTTCCTCTCGCATGAACAAGTGAAAGGTGAAAATTTTTATTGACGAATATTGGACTCGTCAATGGAATTTTTCATTTCTCACCGGTTCACGCTGGGGGAAGAGATTCATGACCATGACCGAGCCCCATTTTTTCTTCTTTCAAGCCCGTCGATCTTCCGAAAGGCGTCGGTGAGATTGTATCTCGGATAAAATCCATATGCAATCAATATTTGATGAAAGGTCTCCATTTTTGCATACGTGCGCATAACTCAAGCATTCCAAGTTTCATCCAGAATTTTTGTAATATTTTTCTTTCGGGGATGTTAAGCCAACGGCACACGATACTATTTTTCCTACTGAATTGCTTACGAGAGTCAATCGGGATCAATTTAGCCTTAAGTCATCCGATCTAAAATTGCATCGTTATTGGTTCACGTAAACAATCCAGTAGGAAAAGTATTATCGTGTGCCGTTGTCTTTAGTGTCTGAAATTTAAAATAGGGATATTTGGACACTAACATCCTGTCACGGCTATTTAGCTCCTTGTTCCTTCGAATTTGTGTTTAAACATTTGCTCCTCCTTTGGTATAAAGAGAAGAAATTCGTACACGGAGATCATTTTCTCTTAAAATTTATCCTGAAAATCATGCAATCGTGCGACATTTCGAGAAATTTTATGAGAGCTTTTTGAAATTTTACCATACATTCTACAAGTAAGTAATTATACCTGGTGTACATTTTAGTAGCGGAATGTATGGTAAAATTTCAAAAAACTTCTCATACAGTTCAAAACGCCACGTTGTCCCACGATTACATGACTTTCAGGGTAAATGTTAAGAGAAAATTCTTTCCGTGTGTCAACTGCCTCTCTCTCTCTCGCACGGTTGTATCTCAATTTCACGTAGTTTCTCTGCTTATTTCTGGACCAGAATGAGCGTTGAAGCAAAAAAAAAACCGAAAGTAAAATCGAGACACGACCTTGGTGAAAGGGACCAGTCGCTATTCCGAAAAGTTTCTAAATTTATATTTTAATTTCGGGAGCTTGAATCCTACCCACCCCCTGACAATTTGAATCGTGCCCTCCGCCGCGGACGCCCTATAATCATATGATCTCGCGGTATCGGGGAAATTCGCCTCACAAGCGCGATCGAAACGCGAAAACGCTCCGCCTCGCGAGCTCTTCCCAGAGGGGTATAGTTTACGCATGCGAGAGAGACGAGTATCATCGATTTACCCGGCCGCGTTGTATTTAATGACAATACGTACGCGCGCACACGAGGGGGTTTAGTTTCGTTACTTAGAGGCCGCGCGCGCGCTTGCACCCCCGCACACGTGCGAGGGTGTCGTGTCGTGTGTCACCCACGTAATGCTCGTGTGTGAGGCGCCCACGCCGCGATTACCCTCCCCCGAGCTGGAGGCACGCGACATCGATAATGAATGCGGCATAGGTGGAACTGTGTTTCTAAACACGACGCCGCAGCCGGAGAGAGATCGGGTCTGAAGGCACGCCGTCGCTTAAAGAGGGCCGTCGATAAGCCGAGCCGATGTAAAGACCACCCCCGCGCGACGGCGGGGGGCGCAGGGGGGTGGTCTTTGCGGGATGAGCGTCGACGCCGCTCTCTCTTTCGCGCGAAAGGGGGCCGCGCGTTTCCCACGCGACGGGAAATCGCGTCGCCGAAGGTCGCTCGTGTTTCCCCGCGAAACCGACCGACTCGACGTGACGCGGAGTGAAAACTTACGGCCGATACGATCTCTCTAAATTGCCCCCCCCCCCCCCCCGTATCCGCGTTTTATGCGAAGCTCGTTTCTCCCGCGATTGGCTTCGAGGACCCTCAGCCCGCCCTCGCGCGCGCGTAAGAAAGGAAGAAAAGACGAGAGGAAAAAGGAGCGGTAGAACCGATATCGGGATAACGATGCTCGAGACGCGCTCTCGGATTGCTCCGATCTAAGTCGCTTGTTAGCGAGATCCGCGGCGAGGGGATGACGAAGATAAAAGGGGAGAGACTGATGTTCGATTCGTTCCAGGTGCAGACGATGAGATGCAGGCCGCGGAATCTGCAGGCGCGCCGCAGGAGGTGGCCCCTGCGGCTGGGCCTCTTCCTGATCTACGTCCTCGTGCAGTACGTCTCCTCCGCGAAGACGCCCACGTCGGTGGAGATGACGACCGCGTCGGTGCTGTTGTCGAGCTCCGCGCAGTGGGCGTCGGAGCCGCCGGTGTCTCCGGCCGGCTCCACCGTGGCGGAGGAGCCGGCGTTAGGGGAGACGTCGACGATCGCCGCGGAGGAGCCGAGGAAAACGGGCCACGCGGAGGGATCGAAAACTGAGAGGCCGCCGAAGGGGCACGGACGCGCGCGAGCCGAGCAGAATGAGAGCGTGCGAGG